>NC_086100.1:104380522-104680522 GCF_963921235.1 Mobula hypostoma | reverse complement strand
AAGATGCAAAGAGATTGGGAAAATCAGGTTGGTGTTTGATTACAAAAAGAGGGAATTTGTTGAAAGCCTAGGAGATGGCTTTTTAGAGCAGCTTATGATTGAGCCTACTTGAAGAAAGGCTCAAATCTAATCTATTTTAGATTGGGTGTTGTGTAATAATCCAGATTTTATTAAGGAGGTTAAGGAACCCTTACGAGACAGTGATCATAATATGATTGAATTCATACTGCAAAAAGAGAGGTACAAGTCACATTTATCAGTATTGCAATGGAATAAAGGGAATTACAGAGGCATGAGTGAGGAGCTTGCCTAGGCGGGAATGATGACAGAGCAGAGGTAGCTGAAGTTTCTGAGAATAGTTCACAAGGCACAGGATAGGTATGTCCCACAGAAAAAGGTGGTCTCAAATGGTAGGGGTAGGAAACCGTGGCTGACAAAGGAAGTTAAGGACTGCATAAAAGACATGAGAATGGCATAAAATGTAGCAAAAGTGAGTGAGAAGTTGGATGATTGGAAAGTTTTTAAAACCCAACAAATAGGCATCCGTTAGTCTCATGAGGCCATAGATTTGTGCCTTGGAAGGTTTCCAGGGCGCAGGCCTGGGCAAGGTTGTATGGCGGTTGCCCATGCTGCATGTCTCCCCTCTCCACACCATCGATGTTGTCCAAGGCTGTAGGGCTGATACAGCTTAGCACCGGTGTTGTTGCAGAGCAATGTGTGGTTAAGTGCTTTGCTCAAGGACACAACATGCTGCCTCAGCTGAGGCTCGAACCAGCGACCTATAGATCACTAGACTGATGCCTTAACCATTTGACCAACACAAAAGGAAGTGTGTGGACAATATGGGGACCCAACAAAAGGCAACTAATATAAAGCAGGATTCTAAAAGTTTTTTTCAGTTATATAAAGAGTAAAAGGGAAGTGAGAGTTGATATTGGACCACTGCAAAATGTTTCTGATGAGGTAGTAATGGGGTCAAAGAAATGGCAGATGAATTTAATGGGTACTTTGCATCAGTCTTCACTGTGAAAGACACTAGCACTGTGCCAGAGGTCCATGAGTGTCAGGGAGCAGAACTGAGTGCCATTGCTATTACAAAGGAAAAAGTGCCAGGCAAACTCAAAGGTCTTAAGGTAAATAAATCACCTGGACCAAATGGACTACGTCCAAGAGAGGTTGTTGAAGAGATAACGAATGCATTGGTTATGAACTTTCAAGAATCACTTGATTCTGGCATGGTTCCAGAGAACTGGAAAATTGCAAATGTCACTCCACTCTTTAAGAAGGGAGGAAGGTAAAAGACAGGAAATTATAGGCCAGTTAACCTAACCTCAGTGGTTGGGAAGTGTTGGAGTCTATTTTTATGGATGAGGTTTTGGGGTACTTGGAGACTAATGATAAAATAAGTCAAAGTCAGCATGTTTTCTGTAAAGGGAAATCTTACCTGACAAATCTGTTAGAGTTCTTCGAGGAAGTAACAAGCAGGGTGGACAAAAGAGAGGTAGTGGATGTCATTTACTTGGATTTTCAG
The DNA here is from genome assembly GCF_963921235.1 of Mobula hypostoma. NCBI lineage: Eukaryota > Metazoa > Chordata > Chondrichthyes > Myliobatiformes > Myliobatidae > Mobula > Mobula hypostoma. The sequence goes on along the minus strand of NC_086100.1, from coordinate 104,678,991 downwards.
AAGGTGTTTAATAAGGTACCACACATGAGGCTGTTTAACAAGATAAAATCCTATAGCGTTACAGGAATGACACTGGCATTGATAGAGGAATGGCTGACAGGAAAGTGGTAGCAAGTGGGAATAAAGGGGACCTTTTCTGGTTAGCTGCTGATGACTAGTGGTGTTCCATAGGGGTCAGTATTGGGACCGCTACTTTTCACATTGTTTGTCAATGAATTAGATAATGGAATTGATAGCTTTGAGGCAAAGTTTGCAATGATACGAAGATAGGTGGACGGGTAGGTAGTGCTGAGGAAGCAATGTAATTGCAGAAGGACTTAGACAATTTTGAAGAATGGGCAAAAAAGTGACAAATAGAATACAGTGTTGTGAAATGTATGATAATGCATTTTGGTAAAAGGAACAAAAGTGCAGACTACTATCTACATGGGGAGAAAATTCAAACATCAGAGGTACAAAGGGACATAGTAGTTCTTATGCAAGACTCCCAGAAGGTTAACTTACAAGTTGAGTCTGTGGTAAAAAAGGCAAATGTAATATTGGCACTTATTTCAAGAGAAATAGAATATAAATGCAAGGAGATAATGCTGAAGCTTTATAAAACACTAGTCAGGCTGCACTTCTGGTATCGTCAACAGTTTGTGGCCCCATAGCTCAGAAAGGATGTGTTACCATTGGAGAGAGTCCAGAGAAGGTTCACAAGAATGATTCCAGGAGCAGAGGAGTTAACATCTGAGGAGCGTTTGGCAGCTTCAGCCTGTTCTCTCTGAAATTTAGAAGAATGTGGGGGAGTCTCATTGAAATAGAATTTTGAAAGGACTAGATAAAGTGGACATGAAGAGGATATTTTCTATGGTGGGGGTGTCCAGAAGCAGTGGGCACAGCCTCTATATTGAGCAGCAACCCTTTAGAACAGAGGTAAGGAGAAAACTTTTTAGCCAGAGAACAGTGAATCTGGGGCTCTGCCACAGACAGCTGTGGAGGCCAAGACTGTGGGTATATTTAAAGTGATAATTGATAGTTTTCTGATCGGTCAGGGCATCAAAGGTTATGGCGAGAAGGTAGGTGTATGGGGTAGAGTAGGATCCGGGATCAGCCATAATGGAACGGTGGAGCAGACTCGATGGGCTGAATGGCCTGATTCCTCTCCTATGTCTTACAGTCTTATGTAAACTAGTATCTTACATTAAGCCAGACTACACAACTGTGACCAGTTTGATTACATGTAATTTAGTAAATTATTTCAAAATTGTAAAATCTACTCAGAAAATCAAATAAGCAAAATAAAAATGGACTCAATGGAGAGCCAGCAGTTTCATAACATTTATTTTTGAGCCGAATGGTGATCACTGTATTTGCCTCATGTCCTTAGTCCTGTAGTTGCTCACCTTGAATGGCTGGATTATGGAAAGGAACACCGCTCATTTCAAAGGGATTACCAATGCTGTGGAAGTGCAGTTGAGTGAGGGAGTTGTTTTATTTTATTTTTTTGCTGTTTCGTAGCGGATATGGCCCAGTCTATCATGGATAAAGCCCTCCCAATCACTGAGCACATCTACATGAAACACTGTCACAGGAAAGCAGCATCCATCATCAGGGATCCCCATTGTCCAGACCATGTTCTCTTCTCGCTGCTGCCATCAGGAAGAAGGTACATGAACCCTAGGACTTGCAAGAGGTTTAGGAACAGTTACTACCCCTCAGCCATCAGGATTTTGAACCAAAGGGGCTAACTTCACACAACCTCATTTGCTCCATCATTGAAATGTTCCCACAATCAATGGACTCACTTTCAAGGATACTTCATCTCATGTTCTCGATATTTATTGCTTACTTATTTATATTATTGCTGCTTCTTTTTTGCATTTGCACAGTTTGTTGTCTTCTGCACTCCGGTTGAATGCCCTAGCTGGCCAGTCCGTGCATTGAAGCTGTCATGGTTTCCATTCTAATACATTTGTTGCGTATACCCACAAGAAAATAAATCTCTGGGTTGTATATGGTCACATTTAGATGTTCTGATAATAACATTTACTTTGAACTTTATTTGCATGCATCTTATGGTTTTTCAGTTAATTTTAAGTATTTTCAAAAAATTATATCAATCTCTGAATTGTTTTTAGACGCCTGCATAAGAGGTGTTTAAAAAGCAGATAAAAAAGTGTTTTGACAGCTGCCAGACTTTCAAAATCTATGGGGGTTTAGAGGCCGGAGCTAATCAAGGTATATTGCCTGATGGCTGATAAATGCTTGGGAGGTGCTCCAGCCCTTTTCAGCTGAAGACGGTATGTGTGGGCAGGCAGATATCATGGATGACAGGGTGCAGGCAGCTGGCCAATAATATACAACATGAAAATATTACCAAACATACAGAAATCACATGCAACAATTATAAATGCTCATGTAAGTTAGTGCTCAGGGATCATGCAACAATGTAATTAAACTGAATCAGAAACTAAAAATGTCCTCAATTGGCAACTCTCAAATGTTTTTCTTTAAACTTTAACCTGAGGATCATGGTAGCTACTGAAAACTTAATAAAGTTCAAGAGCCACTGGGTGCCATCACCTGGTTTTGTGAATTAATTTGACATAAATTATGAGATCCTTCAGTTATTATCTGTTCTATATAGAGTTATTAATCTGGATAAATTATATTTTGGAAGGAAGAACGAGAAAGAAAATGATTACTCAAATGGAGTGAGATTTCATACTATATAGTATAAAATGAACTGGGGTTCAATTTGATGAAATATGGAGAGCAAGTAATTAGGCAGGATAAAGGAATTTTAATCTTTATTGCAATAAGTATGGAGTACAAGTGTAAGGAACATTTGATGCAACTTTAAAATATGCTGGTGCGACAGCTCCTAGAGTTAAGAGTGCTGGAGTACTTTGGTCTTAAGTACATGCTTGCACTAGAGGTAGTGTAGAGAAAATTCACTGGTTGATTCCTGGGAGCAAGGGGTTGAGCGGGTTGGGTCTATGTTGTTTGAAACACAATAAGATGAGGCATAACCTTGTTGAAACTAACAAAAAATGTTGCAGGAACTCAGAAGGCCAGGCAGCGTCTATGGAGAGAAATAAAGAACCAACATTCCAGGCCAAGACCCTTCATCACTCCTAAAATGTCAGCTCTTTATTTCTCTCCATAGAGTTTGCCTGACCTGCTGAGTTCCTCCAGCAACTTATGTGTGGTATTTTGCATTTCTAGCATCTGCAGAATCTTTTGTGTTTATGACTTGTTGAAAAAATGTTAGCAATTGGAATGTCACAGGTACCAAGACACGGTGAAGCGTTTGTCTTGCATACTTTTCATACAGGTCAAATCATTACACAGTGCACTGAGGTAGAGCAAAATGCAAAATAAAGTGTAACAGCTGCTGAGAAAGTGTAGTGCAGGCAAACAATATGATGCAAGACTACAACGAGGTAGATTGTGAAGTCAAGATGATCTTTTCATACTAGGCAACCAAAAGTATTATAACAGTGGGATCTAAGCTGCTTTTGAATGTGGTGGTGCATGCTTTTGGACATTTTTATCTTCTGTCTAGTGAGAGAAAAGGAACAGAAAATGGTTGTGCTGAGTGGCCCTTTGATATTCTGGCTGCTTTACTGAGGCAGTGGGAAGTATAGTCATAGTCCATGAATGGGTGCTGGTTTCTGTGAAGTTCTGAGCTGCATATGTTTCTCTGCAGATAAGATACTGAAGAGGATAAGACAGGGTGAATGCTGAGATGTTTAACCTAGAGAGAGTATTGAGAATGAGGCGACACAATTTCAGAATAATGGGTCATTTAGTTGAGTTTAAGATGAGGACGAACTTCTTCTCTGTGAGTTGTCAGTTTTTGGAATACTGTTCTGCACAGTATCTGTGCAGATAGAATCAATGAACAGATTCACAGTGGAGAAAGACAGAGAATTAAACAACAAGGGACAGACGGGATCTGAGGCCAAGACTGAATCAGCTCAATCTCATTGATTGGCAGCGTGGGCTTCCTGGTTTCCTTTTGCTCCTGTTCCTTTTCTTTTTTAATTTTTGTGCTCCTATGAAAACTCATTATCATATCATGAGCAGCAAATCCCACTGTAAAGTCCTTCCCTACTACATTCAACTAAAAATTTCTGCTCAAGCTAAAGGATACAAACATTTTCAATTAAAATTATGAATGCAGACGGGCCGGCTGGTGGCACAACGACATTGGCGCCGGACCCGGATGCGGAGGTTCCCAGGTTCGAAACTGGTCGGGTCCGCCCCCGAGCATGCTTTCCATCCATGGCAGGTTGAGTGTCGAGACTGCAATTCAACCTCGTAAAACAAGCAGAAAATGCTGCGAAAATGTCTGTGTGGGGAGTAGTGTGCCACACTGTCTCTCTCTCTCTCTCTTGCTCTGCACTTTGGAAAAAGCCATGAAAAATCTATCATCTGTATTATTTCTTGAACAGAAGGAAGATATAAAGTTGCTGCAGACCCTCTTAGCAGCAAGTAAGAAATCAATCACTAGAAAGTGGCTAAATCCAATACCACCTACATTAGAAGATTGGCACGAAATTATCTTGGAAATATTTAAAATGGAAAAGTTGACTTACTCCCTGAGAATTCAAAAAGAAAAATTTTATCAAATGTGGAATAAATGGATTGAATATATAACCCCAATGCGAGCAGACTTTAGATGACTCTCCTAATGATTTATACTGCTCTTCTCATCAACACAGTAATATTGCTAACGTAAGCACCCCTAGTCTAAATGTCTTTTTTTTGTTTTCTTTTGGAAAATAGAGAATTAACACAAGTAAAGGGAAAGATTTGGGAAAGGGATAAAAAATGAAAAAATTAAGTACATAGGGATTGGATAATTATGTCTGCGGGCAGGAGCAAGCATGAACAAATTAGGATATAAACACCTACAATGGTTGTTACATAGGCTTATATACAACATTTTGGACCAGTGGAAATGGTCCAGAAGAGTTATATGGAAACTATTATTACCATTTTTCTTAACAACTAATACCATTACTTAGCCTAATAGATTACAATTACCACAGTACATAATTATCTATTTAAGTGTCTAATTTTCTCTTATATCATCTCAATGTGTACTTAAGAATGTATAAATAATTATAGTTTTATACATATAAAAAAATGGAAAAGGTTATATGTGTGAAAAAAGTACATGATATTTGTGAATTCCTTATCCAAATAAAAATAAAATTAAAAAAAAAGAAAAATCCATCATCATGGATTCACGCATGGACACATAGACGACCACGCACAAATGCGCACGTACGCACAAGCACAGACTCGCACACACACAGGCACACGCCAAAAGAAAAATAATAATTATGAATGCAGAAGAGAAGATGCATTACCGTTGAGGTAAGCCTCAACTTCTATTAAAGGGCGTGGTGATGGCACAATAGGTGAATTACTGAGCCTCCAACCGAGGGCCTTGACAAACACTCCAGAGGTGAAAGTTCAAATCCTATTATAGCATCTATAAAATCAAATTTATTGGTTTCAATTTAAAAGGAAGTCTTATTAATGTTGACCTTGAAACCAATAGATTGTCATAAAATGTCTCAATTCAATAATGTGCAGAAAAGTATGAAATCTACCATCTCTTCTGAGATATGGACCATCTCAAAGCAATGGAATAAAACTACAAATACTTTCTCAATCACATTCTCCAAATCCACTGGCAGGATAAGGAAACCACAACCTCTAGCACTGAGACCCTGCTGGTTCCAATAGGCAGGCCACGTCAATCATTACACCAGACTACTGAAGCAGACACTCTATCACAGCAACAGATAACCAGAAGGTCCAAGAACACAATTTCAGAATATTCCTCCTGATTCATGGGAATTTCTGAGCTGTGCTTGCTCAGGTGGAAAACAAGTGAAATTCAGGATGGGAGTGAGATCCTTGAGTGCAGGTATCAGGAATGCATAGGAGCTCAACAGAAATGGCAGAAGAAACATTCCTCCTACTAAACCATCCTGTCCACCCTGTTAAGTACTTCCTGCTATACTTATGACAAAGTCTGCAGGTCCTATTTTACCTTCATCAGTCACTTCAGAACTCCAAGAAAAAGAATGGAAGCAGGCCATCCCTGACCTCAAGGAACATATCTAACAAAAGAAGTTTTATTTTTGGATAAATATAAGAAATACAACAGATGCCGGAAATCCAGAATACCACACATAAAATGCTGGAGGAACTCAGTAGGTCAGGCAGCATCTAAGGCAGGGGTTCCCAACTTGGGGTCCACACAACTCTTGCTTAATGGCATTGGTCCATGTTTTTAAAAAAAAGCTTGGAAACCCTGGTCCTGTGTTAATGAATAAGAGTCCCTGTAGAATTAGATAGCATGCCTGCAGGGTTAGTGCTTTGCTCAGGGTGTCAGATGTGGGAATCCTGGGAGATCTCCAGCCTCCCTGATGGCCACATCTGCGCCAGGTGCACCGAGAAGCAGCTCCTCAGAGACCGTGTTAGGGATCTGGAGCTGCAGCTTGATGACCTACTGCTTATCAGGGAAAGTGAAGAGGCGATAGACAAGAGCTGCAGGGAGGTAGTCATCCCTAGGCTGCAGGGGTCAGAAAACTGGGTGACTGTCAGGAGAGGGAAGGAGATTGCCCAGATAGTGGAGAGCACCCCTGTGGCGTTCCCCTCAGCAACAAGTATCTTGTTCTGGGTGCTATTTGAGGGGGATAACCTGACAGGGGATGCTCACGGTGACCGGGTCTCTGGTACTGAGCCTGGCGCTGTTGTGCAGGAGAGAAGGAGGGAGAAGAGGAATGCGGTAGTCATAGGGGATTCCATAGTCAGAGGAACGGACTGGAGATTCTGTGAGCCTGATAGAGATACCCACATGGTGTGTTGCCTCCCAGGTGCAGGGATGTGATGTTGAGGCTCTACAGGGCACTGGTAAGACCTCACTTGGAGTACTGTCGGCAGTTTTGGGCTCCTTATTTAAGAAAGGATTGGAGAGGGTACAGAGAAGATTCACCAGAATGATTCCGGGAATGAGAGGGTTAACATATGAGGAATGTTTGACCGCTCTTGGACTGTATTCCTTGGAGTTTAGAAGAATGAGGGGGGACCTCATAGAAACATTTCGAATGTTGAAAGGCATGGACAGAGTGGATGAGGCAAAGTTGTTTCCCATGGTGGGGGAGTCTAGTACGAGAGGGCATGACTAAAGGAATAAAGGGCACCCATTCAGAACAGAGATGCGAAGAAATTTTTTTAACCAGAGGGTGGTGAATCTCTTTAGCCAGAGGTGGTTGCCATGGGTGGCAGTGGAGACCAAGTCATTGAGTGTATTTAAGGCAGAGATTGATAGGTATCTGAGTAGCCAGGGCATCAAAGGTTATGGTGAGAAGGCAGGGGAGTGGGACTAAATGGGAGAATGGATCAGTTCATGATAAAATGGCGGAGCAGACTCCATGGACCGAATGGTCGACTTCTGCTCCTTTGTCTTATGGTCTTATAGGCAACAGTTTTTGGTAAACACATCTCTACCTTCCCCTCTGCCCACTTTCCATCTTCCACAGGGATCGCTCCCTTCGTGAATCCCTTGCCCATTTGTCCATTCCCACTAATCTCCCTCCTGGCACTTATCCCTGCAAGTGGAAGGAGGGATACACCTTCCCATTCACCTCCTCCCTCACCTCCATTCAAGGCCCCAAACTATCCTTCCAGGTGAGGCAAAACTTCACCTAAGAATCTAATGGTGTTGTCTACTGTATCTGGTACTCCTGATACAGCCTCCTCTACATTGATGAGACCCAACGTAGATTGGGGACCACTTTTTAAAGTACCTTTGCTCCATCTGGAAAAGCAGCATTTCCCAGTGGCCAATCATTTCAATTCCCTATTCCGAATCTGATATGACAGTCCATGGCCTCCTTTATTCCCACAATCAGACCACTCTCAGGTTGGAGGAGCAAAATCTAATTTTCCATCTGGGTAGCCTTCAATCTGATGACATAATCATAGATTTCTCCAATTTCCGCTAATTTTTCCCCTTCCCGATTCCCTCTTCTTCAATTCCCCTCTCTGGCCCCCTTCTTACCACTTCTCTTCTTCTCACCTGACTATCACCTCTCCCTCCCCTTTCTCCTATGGTCCATTCTCCTCTCCTATCAGATTCCTCCTTCTCCCGTCCTTTACCACCTATCACCTCAGCGATTCTTACTTCATTCCCCCCACCCTTACCCACACACCTGGATTCACCTGTCACCTTCCAGCTTGTACTCCTTTCCCAACAATGAGCTTCTTCCTCCTTCCTTTCCAGTCCTGATGAAGGGTCTCAGCCTGAAACATTGACTGTTTATTTCCCTCCATGGATGCCGCCTGACCTGCTAAATTCCTCCAGCATACTGGGCTTATTTTTGGATAATAGCTATTGTTGCTCGTTCATGAACAAGAGAAAATCTGCAGTTGCTGGAAATCCGAAAAACGCACACAAAATGCTGGAGAAACTCAGCAGGCCAGGCAGCTGGAAAAGAGTCTTGCCGAAGGGTCTCCGCCTGAAATATTGACAGTTTACTCTTTTCTATAGATGCTGCCTGGTCTGCTGAGTTCTTCCAGCATTTTGTGTATGTTGCACGTTCATGTATTAGTTTCCCATTAAGTTTAATATTTGCAGTTTAGTCCTTTAACTTTACATTGATGTCTCTCAGTTTTGCCATAAGATTGGCCAGCTCACCCGCTCCTGGACTATTACCACTCTTTCTGTAAACAGTTACTGGACCTTCACCCAACTCTAATCGTCACATAACACTCAAAGCTTGACATACACTTCAGATAATAGTTCACTCTGTGCATAATATTGTCACTCTTTATGGACATACATTCATCTAACATAGGAATTCTCAATTTTTTTATGCCATGGACTCCAACCATTAACTAAGGGCTTTGTGGACCCCAGACTGGGAACCCCTGATCTAACAGAAGAGCTTGCTCCCAATGGGCAACAAATACAGCCTGTTGCTAGTGAATAAATAAATAAATTGCAGTCATACCTATAGTTCATGATTGTGGAATCTTACCAGGCTGGATGTTTTCTCTAATGATGGTCACATGATCATCTCGGTCTGGTCTTGTATGTTCATGCCAAAACCCGATCACATGGCCCAGTTCATGAACCACGATGCCAAATTTATCACAGTTTTTCCCTATGGATATAGCTTGGGGACCATTACCGCGTCTACCCACGTAAGAACAACACCTATTAAAGATAAATAAATTTAGATTTTAATCACAAAATATTTTCCAGTTCAGATTGCACTCATGAATAGATCAGTTTACCTTTTGAGAAATAAATTTTGACAAAATTATTTGACTGAATTAAGTCAAATGCACCAGAAGATTCACAGAAGAATCTTCTATAAAACCTTTGATAAACAGAGTGCACAATTCCTTATAGTGACTGCCTTGATAATCAGATGATATATTAACAATGATTTCAATCATAAGACCTTCAATATCATTAGTATTTTATACGTGATTGTCAACAGCTACTATCCAAACATATGCAGAGTTTATATGGAGCTCAACTGCACAGGTCTGACCTTCCACTCTGTTCTTCCCCCAATTTGCAGGCGAGAAGTCTACCAAGGGGGGGGGGGGTTGGGGTTAGGGAATGGAGAAGAGAGAAATGACTCACTGACTGGAGGGACAGTAAGCAACAAATTTCAGGTTCAAGTTATATTCCATCAATTTGAGTTTGTAATCGAGCTGTCACCGCGAACAGTACTGAACTGGTGCTGTACTTTGGAGATGTTATCTTTTGAATGAGTTAGAAAATCTGTGCCCTTTCTTGTAAGGGGGTGTTCTGACACCATTCAATGAAAAGCGGGTGATTATAACCCCGCCCTGCCACCACCACAACTGAGAGCCTATCTCATTTTTATGGCGAAGTACTAAGTTTGTCTTTTCTCACACAGAATCTTATTAATAGGTGATGGACTTCGGAGTAATATAGACAATGACCTAGGAGTAATAACTCAGAGATGTTCTTTAAACCCCATTTTTCATCTGTACTATGGTTCAGTGTGCTAGGTCCATTGTATTGGGTAATGGCCTGGTGGCAACTTCCAGCATGTGCTGTTTCAATGTCATTAAGTTCAAGTTCATTTTTAATTCCATCTGACTGCACGTGCATATATACAACAAAACGAAACAACATTCCTCTGGACCACAATGCACCCACATAACATATATCACAAACAATAGACAATAGACAATAGGTGCAGGAGTAGGCCATTCGGCGCTTTGAGCCGGCACCGCTATTCACTCTGATCATGGCTGATCATCCACTATCAGTATCCAGTTCCTGCCTTATCCCCATAACCTTTGATTCTGCTAACTTTAAGAGCTCTATCCATCTCTTTCTTGAAAGCATCCAGAGACTTGGCCTCCACAGCCTTCTGAGGCAGAGCATTCCACATATCTACCACTCTCTGGGTGAAAAAGTTTTTCCTCAACTCCATTCTAAATGGCCTACCCCTTATTCTTAAACTGTGGTCTCTGGTTCTGGACTCACCCATCAGCGAGAACATGTTTCCTGCCTCCAGCGTGTCCAATCCCTTAATAATCTTATATGTTTCAATAAGATCCCCTCTCAGCCTTCTAAATTCCAGTGAATACAAGCCCAGTCGCTCCAATCTTTCGACATACAACAGTCCCGCCATCCCGGGAATTAACCTTGTGAACCTATTCTGCACTCCCTCAACAGCAAGAGTGTCCCTCCTCAAATTTGGAGACCAAAACTGCACACAGTACTCCAGGTGTGGTTTCACCAGGGCCCTATACAGCCGCAGAAGGACCTCTTTGCTCTTATACTCAATTCCCCTTGTTATGAAGGCCAGCATGCCATTAGCTTTCTTCATTGCCTGCTGTACTTGCATGCTTGCTTTCAGTGACTGGTGTACAAGAACACCTAGATCTCGTTGTGCTTCCCCTTTTCCTAACTTGAATCCATTTAGATAATAATCTGCCTTCCCGTTCTTACCACCAAAGTGGATAACCTCACATTTATCCACATTAAACTGCATCTGCCACATCAGCCAACAGCACATAAACCAAAATACTTACTATTTGTTTATTGAGATACAGTGCAGAACAAGCCCTTCCGGACCTTCAAGCCGCACCACCCTGCAATCCCCTGATTTAATCCTAGCCTCATCACAGGGAAATATACAATGGCCAATTGACCTACCAACCAGTATGCCTTTGGACTGTGGGAGGAAACTGGGGCACCTGGAGGAAATCTAAGTGTCAAAGGGAGAACATATAAACTCCTTACAGGCAGCAGCAAGAGTTGAACCTGGGTCGCTGTGGAGCATTATGCCAACTAGTACACTACTCTACCAGGTTATAAGTTAATAAAGTATAATTCAAAATTTGTGTATTAAAGCGCAGCACAAGTGAACAGTAAACAACTCACTGTCCGAGTGATGAGACCTCAATGGTGGCAGGGTATTCATTAGTCTCACAGCCTGAGGGAAGAAGCTGTTACCGAGTCTGGCAGTCCTAGTCCTGATACTTGTGTATCTCCTTCCTGACGGCAGTGCGTCAAAGAGATTGTGGGATAGGTGGTAGGGATCTGCAACACTGCTTCCAGCCCCTGGTATACAACACTCACAGTAAATGTCAGAAACAGGTGGGAGGGAGGATTAAAGGGAATAATGGGAGAAGCAAAGAGGTGATAGGTGGAAAAGTGAAGAGCTAGAGAAGAAGGAATCTTACAGAAGTGGATCATAGACCAGAGTCAGGGGTCACAGCTTTGTGCTGTGCTGGAGTGCAGCCTTAGCCTCCTGCTCCATTTAGTGCCCCTGTGGCAGTGTGCATATATACTGCAGGACAGACGCCCGCTGAACCGACTGCTCTGAAATATAAAGAGGAGTTGTGCTTCAGGAATCTGTAATGCCCTCAAGAATATAACAAGTGGGCAATGGTTTTTAGATTTATCCTATTGTTCAGATAGAAAAAATAAACAGCATTTAATTCATGATTTTCAAGTGTCTGGAATTTCTTTTTATACAATTTAACACAATATTAAAAATAAACATTAATGCTTCTGAAGTAAGGGACAATTTTTGTATAAAAGCACAGACCGATTGAACACTGGAGTCCCCCAACTTAACTTCAAGGCCCCAATGTTGAGATCACTGGAGTTGTTTGGCAGGCTACAAAGTTACCTCAGTTTCTCCATTCGGACAGGACAGGGATTCAAATCTGGGGTCTGTGAACCCTTTGGGCGTCTGTGGACAGATTCCAGAGGTTCCGTGAACTTGGATGGGGAAAAAATTTACTCTTCATTTTTACTAACCTCTTGCTGAAATGTAGCTTTTCTTTCATTTTTTTAGTTGTTTTTATAACTGTATTTCAATACAATTGGTTTACTTTGTCATCCTATGTATTGTACTTCATATATTTAAATACATTAATCTGAGAAGGGGTTCATAGGCTTCACCGGACTACCAAAGGGGTACATGGCATAAAAACATTTAAGAACTCCTGGTGCAGGGTTATGTGAATGAAGAATTGCTTTAGCCATGGGTCCAACCTTCATCAGTGAATGGCTGAGCCAGGCCTGCATACACAATGGGTTGCTGCAGCTATTCTGCAACAATCTGTCCATTAAGAAGATATGCAGAGCAGCAGCAGCAGGAAAGCACCATACTTTGCTTCCCATGGATATGCAATTCCTGGAATCCTCTTTGAAAGGTGAAACGCAGTAAACTCCCAATCCTCAAACTGGGACTGTTGCAGTATGTATTGTACAAGCCTAAGAGGAATCATCTATTAACTACAAAACAAATGCGTTAACGGAATTGTCTTAAACCGGTATTAATTAAACAGATGCATTATTGAAGCAAAGACATTGATACAATGCAAGAGAACGTAATGAACGGTAAAATGAATATACAGTGAATGTCCTGCTGAAGAGTTTCAGGCTGAAACATTGACTGTACTTCTTTCCATAGATACTGCCTGGCCTGCTGAGTTCCTCCAGCATTTTGTGTGTGTTGCTCAGATTTCCAGCATCTGCAGATTTTCTCTGTACAGTGAATTTCTGGTTAGTTTGGTCACATCAGGAACAGTACATTTTGGCCCAATTATATAGTAGACAAACTACTATTTAACTGAGTAACAAATTATGTATTTAAATCAAATACAGAACAAATTTGAACACTACCAGAATCAGGTTTAATTTCAACAGCATCAGCAGTGAAATTTGTTAACTTAGCAGCAGCACTACTGTGCAATACATGATAATATAGAAAAAAATAAGTCAATCAATTACAGTAAATATATATATGTAGATTAACATCAAGTTAAAAATAGTGCAAAAACATAAATAATAGAAGTGAAATAGTGTTCACGGGTTCAATGTCCATTTAGAAATCAGGTGACAGAGGAGAAGAAGCTGTTCCTGAACGACTTTGAGTGGGTGCCTTTAGGCTTCTGTACCTCGTTCCTGATGGTAACAATGAGAAGAGGGTGTGTCCTGGGTAATGGGGGTCCTTAATGATGGACGCTATCTTTCTGAAGTACTGTTCCTTGAAGGTGTCTTGGATACTACAGTGGCTAGTACCCAAGATGTAGATGACTAATTTTACAATTTTCTATAGCTTCTTTCAAACCTGTACGGTAGCCCCATCCCATACCAAACAGTGATACAGCCTGTCAGAATGTTCTCCATAGTACATCTGTAGAAGTTTTCAAGTTTCTTACGTGATAAACCAAATCTCCTCAAACTCCTAATGAAATATAGCTACCATTATGCCTTCTTTATAGCTGCATCAATGTGTTGGGACCAGATTAGATCCTCAGAGATCTTGACACTCAGGAACTTGAAACTGCTCACACTCTCCACTTCTGATTCCTCTATGAGGATTGATTTGTATTCCCTCGTCCTACCCTTTCTGAAGTCCATAATCAACTCTTTGGTCTTACTGATGTTGAGTGCAAGGCTGTTCCTGTGATACCATTCAACTAGCAGCATACCTCACTCTGGTACACCTTTCCGTCTCCATCTGAGATTTTGTCAAAAAGGGGTCTATCATCAGCAAATTTATAAATGGCATTTGAGCTATGCCTAGCCACATAGTCACGGGTATAAGATAGCAGGGGGTTAAGCACACATCCTTGAGGTGCACCAGTGTTAGTTGTCAGCGAAGAGGAGATATTAATACCAATTTGCACAGGTAGTGGTCTTCGTCTAGGAAGTTGAGGATTCAATTGCAGAGGAAGGTTTAGAAGCCCAGGTTCCGTAGCTCATCGATCAAGACTGTAGGAACGATGGTGTCAAACACTGGCCTAAAGTCAATGAACAGAATCCTGATATAGGTGTTTGTATTGTTCAGGTGACTTAAGGCCATGAAGAGCCATTGAAATTGCATCTGCCATAAAACTATTGTGGTGATAGACAAATTGCAGTGGGTCCAGGTCCTTGCTGAGGCAGGAGTTGATTCTGACCATGACCAACCTCTCAAAGCATTTCATCACTGTAAATGTGAGTGTAACTGTACGATTGTCATTAAGGCAGCTCACACTACTCTTCTTGGGCACTGGTATAATTGTTACCCTTTTGAAGTACGTGGGAACTTCCAACCAGAGCAATGATTCATTGAAAATGTAGTACCAATACTACTACAGTGCGATGAGACTGTATTTAGTTCTCAATAGTTGGTTTGGTGGTTGTCCATCGTGTCTGATGATGACAGGAAACCTGTACAGGAGAGTTTTTAAAGTGGAAATGCTGTTGCACTGGGGCAGTTCCACTGTCTTGACCTCAGAAGTCTGAGTTCAGTAGTACAAAGATCGCCTCAACTGGGATCCCCCTTGATTGCAGTGATTGACCTTGACTATTTCTCTGCCACGTCTTGTCCTTCACTCTCCAGAGCATTAAAGAACCATCTTCCTGGCCATTGATTCTCACTGCAGATCTCATCTGCCCAGCCTACAGGAGCTGACTTCATATGCTAGGACAGGCATGTTCCTATCTCACCGGGCTACCTTCACCTGGCACAGCCCGTCTGTCGAAGTAGTGTACCAGGGTCTGCCCACTGGCGCATGCCAACAGCTACTTGGACCCACAGGTGAGAGCTGAGTGTACGTGTCACGTTCCTGTGATTGACTGTAAATTAGCCAGGGGTGGTCATGGGGATAAGCTCCCACTACCTACTAAATGCTCCCAATGGCTTGCACCTCAAATAGTCTCTGATAACAAAGCTCCTGGCCTTCACGAAGACTGGCGGAACCATATCTACTGGCATGAGGAGGGGCAAAGACAGGTTACTGGTGGTTTAAACCAAGTCGCTTCTGGCCGATGGGGCTTGTCAGCCGTGGTTGGTGGATCATCTAGAAGAAGGAAAGCACTGATTTCAAGCCTCCACTGCCTTGCATCTATACCCACCATGGGGGAGATTTCAGGAGTAAACCCTAAGGGAAAAATCCAGAGCTCTAATCCCTAAGGCAGTCCTACATTGTTGACTGGCAGCTCCTGCAATGCTGCTGGTACCAAATGGTATCGATCTCTGCCTTTCCTTTGGGTTCACCAGATGCATGGAGAGGGGGAGATTGCTACATGAGCAACAGCCTGCTCTCCATATCGTACGGCCCTGGTTTGCACTCCGGGACAGCTTAGACACAATATCCATGGTCGACCCTGGCCAACACAGGCTCAAATTAACAAAATCAGAATAGCCACCTAGTGTAGATATCTGCCTTCATACAATTTTTGGTGATCACATCCAAATCTTAATTTTTATTTAACATTAAAGATGATTGTCAATACCTTCAAATCATTTATTGTTCCTAACTTGTCAAAGTAGCGAAATCATTTCATTTTCACTCCTGGCCATTCAGGCATCTCCAAGCCTGAATGCTTGAGCAAAATAGATCGGAATCGTCTTTCTGCTTAGTTCTCACAAATTATCAGAGACTGCTTTTTAGAGAAGCACTCACAATGGACACTATTTGCTCTAAGCATGGTGTAGTGTCTAACAACCATACAAGTCTGATGTTAGTTAGAAAATGTTCGTCAGCTGTCTCCTGTCACAATTAAACAGTATAGTGTCCCCAATATCTAGTAACCTGAGGAAACGAATTGAAGCAGCAGAGATGTGTTTTTTGAGGATGCAAAGAATATCATAGAGGAAATGAATATCTAACAAGGATGTCATGAACAGAGCAAACACAAAAAGAGAAATAATGTATGAGATCATGAAAAGGCAATATAACTTCATTGGACATGTGATTAGGAAAAAGGAGGTAGAATGCACGGTAATTATGGGAAAGATTGAAGGGAAGAAAGCAAAAGGAAGGCAAAGGTAAATGATGATGGAGACAGCAGCCAGAGAACTGGAAATGAACACCAAAAAATTGATGCACTTGACCCGAAACAGGAGTATGTGGGCCATGGCAGTCAAAGCTCAATCTGGGCATGGCACCTGATGATGATGAAGTGTCCCCAAAAAATGAAGGGAATCCTGGCTACTTTCTCAATTAGATTTTATTCTATGTCCCAAATATGTGTCTAACGCAATTACCTGATGCCCAATTAATCGTAATCAACTGTACATATGTCCTAATTGCATTTACTGTAAAAATTATGAATAAAGTATGTTTGTACATTTTTAGGAAAAGACAAGTATTGAATAAGCATGGCATTGAACTCCGGAGAGTCATCCTACCATTGCAAAGTGGAGCTAAGCACAGTTTAATGATGTCAGAGTGAGTGTGGAATGAGCAAGCGATAAGTGTGAGAGCACCAAAGGAAAGAGACTGTGTGGGAAAACACCTGTAGTTTCCCAAGGATCTGAATAGAAAACCCAAAAAGGTGCCAGAAATTAATGTATTATGTGAATAAAACAACCACTATTCACTTTAACATGTATATGGCTTCAACTAAAAATCTATTTCGAAATACATGTGATGGAAATGATTTCAAAGTTAGACTCCATCTGTTCAGGGTTAGTCACTATCCTCTATCCAAGCACCTTCCACTTTTGTTTAGAAGTTGCAGCATTATGTATATAGTTTAAAATGGTATACAGTAACATCTGACAAGCACAGTAAACAAAAGGTAAACTTTATTAGGCATGCTTATATCTGCTAAATGTCAGCCTACAAAGTGACACCCATGTGAACTGTGTGGCTGCAGCCAGCAGCTCCCCTCCAAGTCAACTTGAAGCAGGCGGTGATTCTATTTCATACTATCTTGGCAACAGTGTCAGGCAAAGATCAACAAATGGTGGGAAGCAAATAATGACAGAGAAGGTATTTTAAGATTTGTACTCCGCAAAAAAATGTTCCTTATACAGAAAGAAACAAATGGTTGCAAAGGGATTAGGGCTGAAAAAAACCCCATGAAGTATGGCTAATTGATGCCTGCTAAATACATTTCATCCACTTATCACAAAGAACCCCTTGTGGTCTGTGTCATTCTTTTAAGCAGCTGTGGTCTCACATTACAGAGTGAATATTGAATTTACACCTTAATATATCAGGTCCAATTTGTGAAAATTTTTTAACCATTGACAGAGAAGGGCAAAAAGCAGCTTTGGCTTACCCACATGGCCTATATGTAAAGACAATGTAACTTTCTTCATCTGCTCGTTCAATGAAAGTAACACACGTGTGCTTCTCCCAGTGTCGCATGGCCTGTTTGAACATTGCCCGCTGGCTACCTAGAGGAGTTAAAACACTCAATGAGAAAGTGCATCAGACAGTCAAGCTCAGCAGATACTGTCATTGACTTTATTTTAGATTTATCTGAACAGTACAACAACACAATTTTCTACTGCAAGCAAGAACTGAGTTCACAGTTCATAAGGAAACTAGATTCAAGAAATTAAATTCTTCGTGTTAACAAAATATTATTGGCCAACTCGGTTGCCTTTGTGTAAATTTGAAAGGCACTCTGCAGAAATACCATCTATTGGTTGGATTTCAAGCTAACTTGTCTTTTGGCTTTAACATATCAAAATCATGCCTTACTAAACATTTGTGCAGACACAAGGAAGCAAGTTGCTATCCTGCTTCTAAAGGGGAGTAGGCTACATGGCCCCTCCAACCTGCACCACCATTCACGGCTGATCTTTGACCCCCCCCCATGGCACATGCCACTTGCCTGATTTAAATCCCCATCCCTTGATTCCCCATAAGTGAAAGAAGATGAAACAATGCTGTCGATTAAATCCTGGATAAAGTGATCATTACTATGTAACGGACACATCTTGCTGTATCCTTGAATGTTATTTCATTCCATGTGCTTGGTTAGCAGAGCCATTTGTCACGAGTCAACTTTATTGTCATTTAACTACATACTTGTATAGCAACAAACAAGGCAACGTTTTTCCAGACCAGGCTGTAAAGCACAGTAGCACACCTATAGCACACAATAACTTAGGGAAGTAAGAATTAGATCTACAAATGAATTGCACATAGATAAAGTAAAGTGCATATATTAAATTTTGCAGGGTACGGTACAAATTGTCCAATGGTACTTGGAATGCGATGAGGCAGAGAGTTCAGAAGCCCAATGTCTTGAGTGAAGAAGCTGTTTTCCATCCTGACTGCTCTTGTCTTTATGCATCAGAACATACTTCCTGGTGGGAAAATGTCAAACAGGATGTTGGATGGACGGATGGAATCCTTGAATATGCAGTGTTCCTGATAGATGGTAGAGCCACCCCTATGATCCCCTCGGTTGTTCTCACAGTCCTTTGTAGGGACTTCTGGTCCAATGCTCAAGTGCTCCCACACCAGATGGAGATGCAATTTGTCAGCATGCTCTCAATGTTGCTCCTGTAAAACGCAGTTAAGATGGGGTAGTGGGGAGAGCCTCACTTGCCTCTATCTTCTAGGGATGTAGAGGGGCTGCTTACTGAGGGAGATGATATTGAAGCACCAGGTGAGGTCACCTGTGATGTGCCATCAGTCTATCATGTTAGTTAGTCTGTCCACACAACACAGCCAGATGATTTTCCTATTACTGTCCTGATCCCTTAGGATCGCCAATAAAATCATTCATGAATACACCAACCGCTCTTCCCACACAAATCTTCTGCATGCACGGTGGTTCCACCACTGCTGTGATCCTGCAATCAAAACAGACTACTAAAAGATGTAATTTACATCATATGTGTGTTCAGTAGACATATTATGTTACTTGAAACCAGTCAAAGAAAATAAATTAAATTTTGTTGTGGCCCAATACTGGTGGTTTTTGTTGTGTTACTCATTGAAGTAAATCCGGAAACAATGTGCTTGCCCTCTTTAATTAGAAATTTAAGTTCAGGAGTAACAGAAATCAATGGCCTATGTCCCAAATCCTCCCACAACATACCAACTATAAATAGTGAATGGAGACTCTGGGATTTAAGAGTAAAACCTAGAAATTAGAAAACTAAATGGCAACTTAACAATAGGAAATAGCTGATTCAATGGCCTTGATCATGAACATTTAATGAGTTTTTGGATCTCAAGTTGACTTTCCATCTATTAAACAGGCCCTAAATTCTTGGAGCAGCTGTCTCATTGAATCATTGGGAGATAAAGCATGGAAACAGTGAGTCCACGCTGAACATCAACCATCCACTTATAGACACAGAACATTACAGTAAAGGCTCTTCAGCCCACCACACTGTGCCAACCTTTCATCCTACTCCAAGATCAATCTAACCTTTCCCTCTCACATTTTCTACCATCTATGTGTCGATCCAAGAGTTTTTGAAATATCCCTAATGCATTTGCTTCTACCACCACCCTAGCAAAGCGTTCCGTGCACCCACCACTTTCTGTGTAAAGAACTTCGTTCTGACATCCCCCTTATACTTTCCTCCAATCACCTTAAAATTATGGCCCTTTGTATTAACCAATTCCACACTTGGGGGGGGGGGGAATAAAGTCTCTGGTTATCCACTCTATCTATGTCTCTTGCACACCTCTATCAGGTCTGCTCTCATTCTCCTTCACTCTAAAGAGAAAAGTCCTAACTCGTTCAACCTATCTTCAAAGACATGAGCTCTAGTTCAGGCAGCATCTTGGTAAATCTCCTCTGCATTGTCTCTAAAGCTTCTATATCCTTCCTATAATGAGATGACCACAACTGATCACAATATTCCAAACACTGCCTAATCTGAGCTTTATAAAGCTGCAACATTACCTCAGAACTCTGGAACTCAGTCTCCCAACTAATGAAGGTGAACACACCATACACCTTCTTAACCATCCTATTGACATGCAATATACTGCAATTTTCAGAAATCTATGGATGTATTCTTCTAGATCCCTTTGTTCCTTTACACTATTAGGAACACTGCCATTAACCCTGTATTCTACCTTCAAGTGAATCACTTTACACTTTTCCAGACTGAACTCGATCTGCCAATTCTCCGATTAGCTATGCATCCTGTCAATGTCCCACTGCAAGCTTAAACAACAATCTAAACTATCTAAAATTCCACCAACTTTTATGTCATCTGCAAACTTACTAGCCCACCCTTCCACTTCCTCATCCAAGTTATGTATAAAAATCACAAAGAGCAGGGGTCCCAGAACAGATCACTGCAGAACACCACTGGTCACTGACCTCCAGGCAGAATAGGCTCCATCTACTATTAGACTCTCTGCCTTCTATTGTCAAGCCAATTTTGAAACCGTACAGCGAAATTTCCTTTGAAATTTCCTTTGAACCTAGCTTTCTGAATGGGAGAACCTTATCAAACACCTTACCAAAATCCATCCACTGCCCTACTTTCATAAACGTGCTTTGTCACATTGTTAAAGAATTCAATCAGTCCTGAGGCATGACTTGCCCCTCATAGTTATGCTGATTATCCCTAATCAGACTATGCTTCGCGAAAGCTCATAAATCCTGTCTCTAAGAATCCTCTCCAATAATTTGCTCACCACTGAAGTAAGACTTACCTGTCTACAAGTCCCAGTTATCCCTACTCCCTTTCTTGAACAAAGGAATATTTGCCCCCCTCCAATTGCCTGGTACTTCTCCTGTGGCCAGTGAGGATGCAACAATTATCACCAAAGGTGCAGCTATCTCTCCCTCGCTTCCCATAGTAAACTGGGATTTACCCTACCTGGCCCTGGGGACTTAACCATCTTAATGCTTTTCAAAAGTTTCAGCACATCCTCTTTCTTAATATCAACATGTGCAGCCTGTTTTATGCCATACACATAAATGTCACTGTCCCTCTCACTAGTCATTTCTGAAGCAAGGTTTTCATTAAAAACTTCCCTTACCTCCTCATACTCAAGGCAAGTTTCTTTAATCCCTGATCAGTCCCATCCTCACTCTAGTTATCTTCCTGTTCTTTGCATACACGTGGAGCACTTTGGGGTTTTCCTCCGTCCTACTCACCAAATCCTTCTCATGCCCCCTTCTAGTTCTCTTAAATTGATGCTTCAACTTTTTTTTTTGGTTACGTTGTAATGCTCTGTAGAGCCCTGTCAGATCCTTTCCTCCTAAATATTAAGTAAGCTTCTTTCTTTTTTTTTTAGAAAAAAATTCTTCACACATTCTCCTCAAAACCCCGAATCACAAACAAAACATAATCTGCAGATGCTGGAAATTCAAACAACACCCACAAAATGCTTGAGGAACTCAGCAGACCAGGCAGAATCTAGGTAAAGAGTACAGTCAACATCTCAGCCCGGAACATCAACTGTATCCTTTTCCTAGATGCTGCCTGGCCTGCTGAGTTCCCGCAGCATTTTGTGTGTGTTGCTCCTCAAAACCCTCCAAATTCTACCACTCAGATGCATACTAGGGATAATTTCCAGTGGCCAATTAAACCTACCCATCTGCACATCTTTGAGATAGGGAAGAAAACTAGAACATCCAGAAGAAATTCTCAATTGCCAAACCCACACAGGTAGCAACCAAGTTCATGAATGAGCTTAGGTCTCTGACAACATGAGGCAGCCACACTACTAGTTTCACTGCTATGCCACCCTGCATACCACACCTTGATAGCTAGACCACACTGAATTGCTAATATCTAGAAGAGTGCGCCATTCCCTTTTATCGGCATTGCATAGGTTGATGCATAACCAACAATGCCTCATTTTATTTTGGCAGCATCGTTTTGGTCAATGTAATATCATTAGCCAACACGTAAATGCTAACAGCATTATCAGTTTTATCACTATGCAAAAATGGATAAGGAAATTGGACATACTATATACCAAAATACCATCATTATAATGCACTGAAGGCAGCTATTCTTTTGAGAGGCTATATTAGTACAAAAAGATCCTGTACTTTGTTCTATGTTCAAAGGCCACTGCCCTGCAAAAGGGCAAACCACCCCCCTCCCCCCACAATTACATGGCCTGCCATCCAAGCTAAAGTCAAAATTTAACTCTGTGCACCAAGGTGTAGGTTTACAAACTAGCAGTGCTAATATTACTATTGTGCCACACGGAAAAGCTGATGATTTCAGCAGTAATTGTCTGAATAAAGAATTCAGATGGCTACCTTATGACATTATGAGAAAAGTGTGGCTATTAATTAGAATGTAGCAGAGAGGTCCAGAAAGTTGGTAATTGGATGTCAGTGAGAAAATATTTGGATAAGTTTTGTCCTCTCAGCAGCAGAACAGCTCATTACCCTGCCAAAGGTGTGACTGTTGAGCCTTTCAGATTGCAATTGAATTAACTTAATAATAATTCAGTAGGTTCTTCAAATAATGCATTAATGTTTTAAAATAAAGTGAGTAATATACCAAATGGCAATATGGATCTTTCTAGAACATCCTTTCTAGAATATTCTTTAACAGCAATATTTACCCAATCTCAATTTAAAATATGGGAGAGAAAATATAAGATGGTGAGTAGCAATTAAGTCAATATCTGGGAGAGCAATGTGTAATGTGACAAAAAGTAATTTAAAAAATTAATTCCAAATAAACATCAGCAACTCTTACCAGTGAAGTTGCCTCCGATAACATATGGTATAACACCCCCGGGCCAAATTCTCTCAGCGCGAGATGTTGCAGCTCTGGGAACCCTTTTCTTTTCACTCTGTCTTAAGATCTCTGAGTTATTCTTTTCCGTGTCGGTTGTATTTTGATCACTGTCTGGAATTAATGTTTTTTCATCAGTTTTGTTATTATGAATATTCTCCAACCACAATGTAACAAGTGCACAATAATTACGATTTGTTAAATGATTTTTCAGAACCTGGTTGAAATTGGATTGTATGGTGATAAATTTTCAGTTCTATGTCATTCACAGTGATTTAACAAGGAGTAGGTCAAGTTACAGATAATCTCTGGGTGAAAATCGCAGTTATTGCAATACTGGACCAGGTGCATCATGCACCTATAGTTAAAATTCAAAACAGCACATCAGTACCTTTCTCGGCATCATGTTTATATTTAACAATGGTAACTATTGTGCAGCAGAAATTTCAAGCTGCCCAGTATAAATTGGAATTTTTAACTACAAGCAACAAAAAGTAGTTTGTATTTAAACTTCATTTAAAGCACCACTCTGCTGGCATCAAGACAGTTTACAAAGCATTTTAAGAACAATCTGCCTATCTTCTCAAATCCTCAGAGTGTTCTCAAACTATTAGGAAAACTGAAAAACGATCTAGTGCTTTTCTGGCATATATGATGAATAAACTCTACTTGGGCTTTCAGCCAGGTACAGGTATCGATTTTAAATGACCTTTCAATGACAAACTCTGCCATCTTCATCAGGGATGATGCCTGAAGATGCCTAGTCCTGTGGTACATATACCTCCATCATCCATACCTCCTGATTGCTTAGTCCTCAACCAGTATGTTATGCAGATCAAAAGTAACTTGGGACTCAGGTTGGTTGGTGTTTACAGGATTCCCTATGAATGCAGAGTACCGTATATCAGCGAGACATGATGCATTGTGTAAACGTGCAATGAGCATAGGAGTTGCATCCGTTTGGATTATCCTGAGAAATTGGCAGTAGCAGACCACCGCATTCGCAATGGCCATAAGATTGACCTTGATGGCACTAAACTACTATGTCATGCCAGTGGCTTTTGGGACCACCTGGTGAAGGAAGCCATTGAAATAAAACTAGAGGAAAAGAATTTTAACAAAGATCAACATCTCATTCTAAGTAAGAATGTCTTCTCAGGGGACTGTTTTGTCTTCCTTTCTCTTCACCATTTACACCTTGGACTTCAACTACTGCACAGAGTCTTGTCACCTTCGGAAGTTTTCGGATGACTCTGCCATAGTTGGATGCATCAGGAAGGGAGATGAGGTTGAGTACAGGGCTACGGTAGGAAACTTTGTCACGTGGTGTGAGCAGAATTATCTGCAGCTTAATGTGAAAAAGACTAAGGAGCTGGTGGTAGACCTGAGGAGAGCTAAGGTACCGGTGACCACTGTTTCCATCCAGGGGGTCAGTGTGGACATGGTGGAGGATTACAAATACCTGGGGATACGAATTGACAATAAACTGGACTGGGCAAACAACACTGAGGATGTCTACAAGAAGGGTCAGAGCCGTCTCTATTTCCTGAGGAGACTGAGGTCCTTTAACATCTGCCGGACGATGCTGAGGATGTGCTACGAGTCTGTGGTGGCCAGTGCTATCATGTTTGCTGTTGTGTGCTGGGGCAGCAGGCTGAGGGTAGCAGACACCAAGAGAATCAACAAACTCATTTGTAAGGCCAGTGATGTTGTGGGGATGGAACTGGACTCTCTGACGGTGGTGTCTGAAAAGAGGATGCTGTCTAAATTGCATGCCATCTTGGACAATGTCTCCCATCCACTACATAATGTACTGGGTGGGCACAGGAGTACATTCAGCCAGAGACTCATTCCACCGAGATGCAACACAGAGCGTCATAGGAAGTCATTCCTGCCTCTGGCCATCAAACTCTACAACTTCTCCCTTGGAGGGTCAGACACACTGAGCCAATAGGCTGGCCCTGGACTTATTTCCTGGCATAATTTACATAATACTATTTAACTATTTATGGTTTTATTACTATTTATTATTTATTGTGCAACTGTAACGAAAACCAATTTCCCCCGGGATCAATAAAGTATGACTATGACTATGAACTGGAATTTGATTGTAAACAAGGTGAGACAGCAGGAACCTGGTTGGTTGAGGACTAACCAATCAGAAGGGACGGACAATGGGCACGGATATATATACACATCACTAGACTAAGCATGCCCTGATTAAGATGGTGGAGTTTGCCATCAAAATGTCAGTTAAAATTGATACCTGTACCCGGCTAGATGCTGAGAAATGCTTATTCATAATAGCAAAAGCTTTTTGCAACAACTACTGAGAACTCATTCATCAGTTGCCTCAATGGTTATATTGTTTACAGCATTTTTTAAAATGGAAATTTCTACTCGAGGGCAGAAAATACAATAATGGATAGATGAAAAAGAAATAGCACACAAGTGAGTTTTCAAAAATAATATCCTCTCAAATTTTCGCAGGGAAAGTGCCAACACGTACTCAAAGGCTGAGACACACGACCTGCGGGTGAATTGTCATACTTGCTCCTCTCTGTAGACTCCTCTCAAGTGGAGGTTAAGGTCATGATAATCTCAATTTCCTAAAATGTAGGCCAGCAAGAGAAGCAGTAGGTTGAGGATGATTCCAAAGGCAAGCTTCATCAGTAAAAATAAGACCTGGATTATTCTCCTCAGTATCAACCTGTCTTTACTCTCAGAGATTTGGTAATTAAAGGAAGATATCTCCACGAGCATTCAATGTGATCACTGATACTCTTCACACCAGATGGGAACCTGTTCACATTCCCAATCCATGCCGCAGCCCATGCATCTCAGTGATCCGGGATGAGGCACAATTGCTGCTCATAACACAATACTGAATTAATCCCTGCTCTAATTATCTAACTGTCTTACTGCAATGTGTTTCAATTTCCAGAAGGAAGACACTTCATTTAAAGCATTTTTGAACTCTGCGCACAATCTACTTTTCTTGGACAAGTTCTATTTAGTTAGTGTTAACAATGGTCAAAAAGTTCAAATACTTTGTCCTGTGAAACAAATTGCACTGACAATCCATACTAATCATTGTTGCTAATGCAACTGAATGTTGCGGGTATCTCTATGTGGATCACAGAATTTCACACAGATTTCAGGCAAGGTTTCTTATTTCAAGCCAATGAAGTCCACTGTCAATCAGATAAGAGACAATCTTTGCAGAACTCATATTGTGTTTGTTGAAGCCATTGAATCAGTTGACCAGACCATGATACATAATAGAAAATGAGTAAATAAGTTTCCAAGGAAGAAACAATAACCTTTCATTCTAATTGCAACAAATTAAGTTTTCACACTTCCCTGCTCAAGGAAACACTCTAACACCACCTCGCCATCTCTCACAGCTTACAGCCACACAGATATGAACCTCTGAGACGACAGACACTATTGAGTGGATGCGGCATTTACTGTACTTTCCTTAACCTCTATTTGGGACCTTGCCTTCAGTGAGTGCTATTCAAAGTCTTTCAAGAGCACAGCAAGCAAGAAAAATAATTGCAAGGGAAGAATCACTTTTAAGTCAGTGACAGGCTCATTCATCAGCTGACTTACATGTGCCATGCATCGGGAGGTATTCCCTACTAATTAAAAAGCATCCTCCAGTGGCCAGCAGCAATCCTTCGTCTGTTGAGCTGAAATGCATCCTAATGGCATCTTGAGAAGTGAGACATTATCAATGTGTGGCAATGCCAGCAGCTGAAAGCACAGACTCAGCTCTACTTAAGAAACATCTTAGTAATAGTACATGAAAACAGAGTTACATATTACTCAAAGAAAACATCATCGGAAACCCGATATATTTGCCTTTTAGATACATGCAGTACATTTGCTTCCTTTTCAACACCTTGTTGATGGATTTTGATGGCCAACGGTGCTCCCCATGGCAACTGGAAGGCAGCTCCTTACCCACAATTCTGTGCTTCTGCTTCTGTACACTTCACTAATTGCTTGATATTCTGAGGCGCTGGCTTCGTACTCACACTGCACCCAACAAAGTTTCAGTGCACTAAAAAAGTTTAAATCCATTTTTCATCTAATATTTTAAAGTAGCAAATCATTATATTGGCATCATTAAAGAAAAGACAGTTAACCCATACCTGCTCCCAATCTTAGTATCCGATCTATAAGTTGAAAAACTGCTCCCTTCTTTTTAGAAACTCTATGTTCTCCAGACCCACCTTTAAAAATACAAAAGACAGCAACACTTAGGATTGATATAGAACTGAGTACACTAGATCATTTTAATATAATTCAAGAAAGGAGATTATATTCAAGCTCACAGTCTAGATTCATAAGAATATAGTTGTCTACGGAATAAATTTTGAATGAAATGAAAACCTTGTAACAGTGCAACTTAGTTAATAAAAGCTTTTCCTCTGGTTCAACAGATTATAATTTCACAGTGGCACAGGAACTTCAATGTTGACTCTCCAAAGTAGCTGTGAGGAAGTGCTGTAGACTTCTTAGAGGAGATGTCAATATTACACGCCTAACAAAAGGCTCTATTGAAGAAGATCAAGGAACTCCAGTCTCCTAGCCAATATTTTTCCCTTAGTCAACATCAGCTAAAATAATCTGACTGCCCATTCATCTTATTGCTTATATGTATTTGTATAGAAAGTCAGCTACATTTGTCTGCTCAAAAATATCAGTTACATCAACTACTGAGGTTATTCAGTTTTTTTTCCCACTGTCTTAGCTGCAGAATCAACTGGACACAGAAAGATTTGTGTAAACTGCAGCAAGCTCAATACATCAGAATCAAATTATTGTATTATGATCCAGGAAAGCTATACATACAAGTGTGATATATTTGTGGGCATCACACCCAAATAAAAATAACTACTTTTTATAATAGAAAGAACAGAATGACATACATGTAGCAAGTTTTACATCTTTCAAACAGTGATATGATGAAAGTAGATCATTAAATGGTTATGGCTGTTGTTGTGTAACACAATGTGGCAACCAATTAATTCAGTCAATTAGCTCTGGGAGGAATCTGTGATGATGTTGGTTTTAGGATGAACTTTGAGCAGGACACCAAGACTGTCATGAGCATAATATGCTCCAGCTGGAAAGGTTGATTGGAATATTAACTAACAGCCTTAGAACTTAGAAGACATCTCAATGCCATATTCTCTCATTTGTACATACTTATTTATTGAGGTACAGCACAGAATGAGTCCCTCCGTCCCTTCAAGCCATGTGGCCCACCAAACCCCGATTTAATCCCAGTGTAATCATGGGACAACTTACAATTCCCAATTAACCTACCAACTGGTATATCTTTGGACTGTGGGAGGAAACCGGAGCACCCAGAGGAAACCCACACTGTCACGGGGAGAATGTACAAACCCCTTATAGACAGCGACGGGAATTGAACCTGGGTCGCTGGTACGGTAAAGCATTGTGCTAACCACTATGCTACTGTGCCACCTGGTACAAATACAGGTTTCCCCCATCATCCGAAAGTAGAGCGTTCCTGTGAGATGGTTCGTAAGCTGGAATCTCGTAAGGCGAAGAAGCAATTACCATTTATTAATATGGGAAAATTTTGTGAGCGTTCGCAGACCCAAAAATAACCTACCAATTCATGCCAAATAACACATAAAACTTAAAATGACAGTAACATATAGTAAAAGCAGGAATGATATGATGAATACACAGCCTATATAAAGTAGAAACACTTTTCCACAATCATTGCTGCACTGTTCTCCGTAGCGAAAATCTCACGCAAGCGCACTCGGCAGAAAATCTCACGCAAGCGCTGTTGGCAAAAACACGGCGCAAGCGCTCTCCAGTAACCTTTAAGCTATGAAGTTGCCAAATGATACCAAATAACACGTAAAAATACACAGCCTATATAAAGTAGAAATAATGTATGTACAGTGTAGTATCACTTACCGGAATCGGGAAGACAGCTTGCCGAGCACACGGATGATGGTGTGTTAGGCTGAGTCGTGGAGTTGGGGTGGTGCAGTGGCCCCCACCCTCCGGGCAGCGAACCGAAGCATGCAGGGGTACAGTGGTAGCCGGGAGGCACCCAGCACATCTTTAAGAAAAAAGTCAAAATAAACAAGCTAATTAATTAGGTGCCGCCCGGCACGTAATTAATTAGCATGTTTACTTCGGCTTTTTTTCTTAAAGATGTGCTGGGTGCCTCTCGGCTACCGCTGCATTCTCTGCAAATCGGTATCTGTCCACGGCCTGGGATTTGGGGTGGCGGGACATTGGGGTGTCATCTCATTGTCGTCTGTTTCCATTAGGGCAGGTAGGTCATCTTCTTCTATCTCTGCCTGCCTCAATGTCGAAGGTCGAGGTTCGTCGTCTGCTGTGGCTGAAGTGGAAGGCTTGCTTGACTGCTTAGCCTCGCGCATTTTTAGATCATACAGATCTTTGTAAGGACTCAAACCATCCTGCAAATAAGCCCTAAACTGACGTACCCTTTCAAAATTAAAGTCGTACTTTATCATTACTCATTCGGTTTCAATTGTTATCCTTTCCTCTTCCAATTGCATCAGCTCTTCATCTATCAGTTCTTGGTCATGGGATGCCAAAACCTCTTCAACATCATCTTCGTCAACTTCCACAAGCCAAACTCACTTTGTCCATACTTCGTTCACCACGATTGAAACGCTTAATTATGTCTAGTTTTATGCTAAGTGAACATCCTTTCAAGCTTTTCCGATACCTTAGAACTCATCTTGCTAATGGCTGCTCACAGGCACGTGTTTAAGCAATGCTGGCGAGAATGCCATTTCGTGCGCTGCCTTTTATCGCGCGCTGCTTTTTTCGTAACAATGAGAACACCTTCTGTTGTCGAAAACAGGGAACTAATGTAGGTCTTTCGTAACAGTGAGGTTTCATAAAGCAAACGTTCGAAAAGCGGGGGACACCTGTATATGAATTTTTATTCTGTGCTGCAATATGGAGTAATTCGCCCAAGAGAATAAGTTTTTGCCTTTTCCATTTGTTGTGTAAATTGTGCAACTGTTATGGAACCTGTTGAAACGTCATTCTTCATCTCCAATTAGTTCACATTGAGTGTAAATAAAAATTAACAGCAATATTTCTACACATAACTCACTGAACACTGCACATGTAATATAATTCACACAACCTGAACTAAAGAAAAAAACACTTCAAATCAAAATAATTCTCACAATTTTATGATATTCATTTACTGTCATCAGAATGCACTTTAATTCTTTACATTCTACCATCTCTTTTGACAATTGATTACTTTCTTTGTACCCTCACTTGATGATACAAATAATAATAATTCATTATTCCAGGTTTTTTTGCCAAAGAATCTGGACTCTGATAGCTGTTAAAGTACTTCACCTGGGAACTATAATAGATCCAATCATCAATGTCTATAAATACCAAGTACAGTGGGTGTATCAGGCTCAGAGCTACTGGCTCCATTGAGATAAAGAAAATTGGAGCTGTCAAACCTGATGTGCTTTTTATCTGCAGGGTTGCACATCGGCTAAAGCACAGAGGAACAGTATAACAATTCATCAATGATACACTAACACACAATTCCAACAGCAAAACTTTTAACTCTCTGGAGCCCTGTTTGAGTTATATGATGCATCACTTTTCAACTGGTTAGGTACTGAAAACTTGGAGAGGCTAGAGTCATACAGAGGTACAGCTCACAAGCAGCGCATTCAGGCCATCTAGTCTAGACCATTTAAACTGTCTAATCCCATCACCCTGCACGGGGACCATAGCTCTCCATACCCCTACCGTCCATGTACCTACATAAACTTCGCGTAAACGTTGAAATCGAGTTTGCGTGAACCACTTGTGCTGGCAGCTCATTCCACACTCTCATGACCCTCTGAGTGAAGAAGTTTC
Organism: Mobula hypostoma; assembly: GCF_963921235.1. NCBI lineage: Eukaryota > Metazoa > Chordata > Chondrichthyes > Myliobatiformes > Myliobatidae > Mobula > Mobula hypostoma. The sequence goes on along the minus strand of NC_086100.1, from coordinate 104,648,053 downwards.
CCCTCATGTTCCCCTTAAACTTCTCACCTTTCACCCTTAACCCAAGCCCTCTGTTATAGTCCCACCCAAACACAGCGGAAAAAGCCTGCTTGTATTTACCTGATCTACATCTCTCATAATTTTGTATAACTCTATCAAATCTCCTCTCAATCTTCTATATTCCAAAGAATACGATCCCAACCTATTCAATCTTTCCTCATAACTCAGGTCCTCCAGACTCAGCAACATCCTTGTAAATTTTCTCTGTACTCTTTCAAACTTGTTTACATCTTTCCTGAAGGTAGATGACCAAAACCGCCCACAATACTCCAAATTAGGCCTCACCAACATCTTACAAAATGCTGGAGGAACTCAGCAGGTCGGGCAGCATCTGTGCTGTCCTCCAGTATTTTGTGCGTCCTGCTTTGACCCCAGCATCTGCAGAATATTTTGTGTTTACCAACATCTTATACAGCTTGAAAATATCATCCTATCTTTTACACTCAATATATTGATTTATGAAGGCCAATGTGCCAGACGCCTTCTTTACGACCCTGTCTGCCTGTGGTGCCACTTTCAATGTATTATGGACCTATATTCCCAGATCACTTTGTTCTACCACACTCCTCAATGCTCTACCATTCACTGTGCAAGACCTACCCTGGCTGGTCCTGTCAAAGTGCAAAACCTCACACTTGTCTGCATTAAATTCCATCTGCACTTCTCAGCCCATTTTTCCAGCTGATGTAAATCCTTCACAGTCCACTACACCCTTAGCAAATCTGCTGATCCAGTTAACCACATTATCATCCAGATCATTGATATAGATGACAAACAACAATGGGCCCAGAGCCAATCCCTGCGGCACAGCACTAGGCACAGGCCTCCAGTCAGAGAGGCAACCATCTACAACCACTCTGGCTTCTCCCACAGAACCAATGTCTTATCCAATTTACTACCTCATCCTAAATGCTGACTGACTGAAATTTCTTGACCACCTTCCCATGCAGGACCTTGTCAAGTGCCTTACTAAAGTTCACGTAGACAACATCCACTGCCCTGCCTTCATCAACTTTCCTGGTAACTTCCTTATAAAACTCGATAAGATTGGTTTGACATGACCTATCACGCACAAAGCCATGATGACAATCCCTAATCAGTCCCTGTCTATCTATATACTCATATATTCGGTCCCTTACAATATCTTCCAATAACTTCCCCAAACTGAAGGTCAGACTCACCAGTCTATGATTTCCTGGTTTTGGATTATGAGCCTTTTTTAAACAGCAGAACAACATTGGCTGTCCTCCTGTACCTCTCTGGTACCTCTCCTGTCACTAAGGGTGATTTTAATATCTCTGCTGGGTCCCCAACAATTTCTGCACTTGCCTCCTGTAGGGTCCAAGGGAACACCTCGTCAGATGTGGAGATTTATCCAAGCTGATTTGCCTCAGAGCAGCAAACACCGCTTCCTCTATAAACTGTCCATGAAATTGATGCCACTTTGCCCCACTTCTATAGACTCTGTATCCGTGTCCCGAGTAAATATAGATGCAAAGAATTTATTTAAGATCTTCCTCATCCGTTTTGGCTCCACACACGGATTCTGGTCTTCGAGAGGACCAATATTGTCCCTAGCAATCCTCTTACTCTTAACATACCTGTAAGATCCCCTAGGATTCTCCTTTGCCTTGTCTGTTAGAGCAACTTCATGCCTTTTTAGCTTTCCTGACTTCTTTCTTAAGTGTTCTCTTGCATTTCTTGTACTCTATAAGCTCCTCATTTATTCCTGCTTGTTTATACCTGCTATGCACCTCCTTTTTCTTCTTAACCAGTGCCTCACTACCTCTTGAAAACCAAGGCTCCCTATGCTTGTTATCTTTGCCTTTTATTCTGACAGGCATATACAAGCTCTGTACTCTCAAAAATTTTGTTTTTGAATGCCTCCCACTTTCCAAGTACACTTTTGCCAGTAAACAGCCTGTCCCAATCCACATTTGCCAGGTCATATCTGATGCCATCAAAACTGAACTTCCTCTAATTTAGAATCTCCACCCGTGGACCAGACCTATCTTTTTGCACATTTACTTTGAAAGTAATGGCATTGTCGTCACCAGATGTGAAGTGTTCCCCTACGCAAACTTCTGAAGTGTCATCTGCCCTGTCTCATTCTCTAACAGCAGATCCAGTATTGCATGCACTCATTTTGGGATGTCTATGTACTGATGAAGGAAACTTTACTGAGCATATTTTACAAACTATCCCATCTAGTCCTTTTTACAGTATGGGATTCCCATTCAATGGAAAATTAAAATCACCTACCATAACAACCTTATGTTTCTTGATCTCTTGACAAATTTGGTCCTCTGAATCCCTAGGACTGTTGTGTGGTCTGTAATGTAGCCCCAATAACATGGTAATAGCTTCCTTATTTCTCAGTTCCACCCATAACACCTCACTAGTCAAGTTCTCCAGTCTGTTCTGATGGAGCACTGCTGTGACATTTTCCCTGACTAGTAATGCCACTCCGCCTCCTTTAATCCCTCCCACTCAGTCCGGTCTAAAACAACAGAGCTCCAGAATACTGAGTTATCAGTCCTGCTCCTTTAGCAACTAAGTTTCACTAATGGCTACTAATGTTGATCCATGCCCTGAGCTCATCTGCCGTTCCTACAATACTTCTTGCATTGAAATATACGCAGCTCAGGACACTAGTCACACCATGTTTAACCTTTTGATTCCCAACTTCGTCTGAGGTTTTACCCTCCCTCCTATAAAACTCCTCAGCCACGTGCTAAACTGTATAATCTTCCTAGTTCCGGCCTCACAAGCGCATGGCACAGGTAACAACCCAGCGATCACAACTCTGGAAGAGCTGCCCCTTAACTTGGCACCTAACTCCCAGAACACCCCATGCAGAACCTCGTCACTCATCCTACCCATCTCATTCATTCCTTCCTGGACCATGATCTCTGACTGTTCATCTTCCCACTTAAGAATGCTGAGGACTCGATCCAAGATGTCCTGGACCATGGCACCCGGGAGGCAACATACCATCTGGGAATCTCATTCCCACCCATAGAACCTCCTGTCCATTCCCCTAACTAATGAATCCCCTATCACTACAGCATGCCTCTTCTCCCTCTTCAGTGCCAGAGATCTGAACACTGAACTCCCTGCCAACAGTATCCAAATTGGTAAACCTGTTGTTGTGGGGGATGGCCACAGGGGTACTCTGCACTGGCTCCTTAACCCCTTTCCCCTTCCTGACTGTCATCCAGTTTCCAGTGTCCTGCATCTTGGGTGTAACTACCTCTCTATATGCCCCATCTATCACCCCTTCAGCCTCCCAAATGATTCAGAGTTCATCCAGTTCCAGCTCCAACTCCTGAACACTGTTTGTTAGAAACTACAGCTGGAAGCAGTTGCAAACATCAGAGACGCAGGAGGTCTCCCTGTCTTCCCTTATCCCACAAGAAGAGCATTCAACCCTCGTTCCCTTCATCTCTACTGTCGTAGCTGAGCAGGTATTAAGAAGGAAAGGGAAAAAAACTTCACCTGGAGCTTTTCTTTCCTTTGCTTTCTCTGACTGAAGCATCTTTTCGCTGATGCCTCGAAGAGCTAAAGCCTCAAGATCACCACTCTGACTCCATCCATCCACTCCGACGATGGTCACTGCGCTTGTCCCTGCCTTCCTTTAATTTGTTCTTGCTAATCAATATCAAACGCGAACTGGTCACTGGACACTGCCGCAATCCACTGCTGCCTTTTTCTACTCGGGCAGTGGACCCGAGTGAAATCCCTAAGAGCAGCTACTTTTGATGGGAGGGATTTCGCGCCTTCTGTGGAGATGCAATGGCTGAGAAACTCGCAACCCAAACTGGCATTTAGTAGGGTTAATAATCAACTCCTGTTGGTTTAAGAGATCAAAAAGTTTGTGAAGAAGGGATTTGGATTCATTGGTGACAAGTATGTCATCCAGGCAAAGAGAAAAGGAAATCCAAGTCTTTTAATACAGAGTCCATCAGCCATTGGAAAGTCTAGGCAGCATTTTTCAATCCATCAAAAGGAGCCACTATTATGGATTTCCCACTGCCTCGCACTTTGGTAAATTCTTATCACCGCTTCATTCCACGAGCTGCTCCCCCTGTAAAGTGTGCTTAAAGGAAATACACCTAATCAAGTGCTTGACTGGTCAGCAGAAATGACCCGGGCACTTGGTGAGACCAAATGAGCTTTTTCTAATGTGATTCTACTGGTGCATCCGCTCCCCAACATACCCATAGCCATTACTACTGATGCCTCATTCTATGCCGTGGCCGGTTGTCCGACATGGCTAGCTGTTAAGGCCGCACACGTAGGGGTTGACTATGCAGCTGACCAAGTTATGGACCCAGAGGTCCAGGCTTACAGAACAGCTGTCACAGGCTTGCATTTGGCTGATATTAAGCTAGGGTTTCTGTCCTGTGTGATGTTTCAAACGGTCACCATTACCCCATCGTGCCCGCAACCGGAGACAGACTGTTTTTGACTCTATTCAGAAGGTCTCACAGAAACTGGTTGTCATAAATTTTGTTTGGCACGGCCATTGCTACCTTTTGACGTCCCTAAGCGGCTTGACCTTGTTGGTCCTCTTCTACCCTCCTGCGGTTTCTTGCGCATTCTTACCATGGTGGACTAAATCACCTGGATGGCCAGAGGTCATCGTTCCAGCATCGACAATAACCGCAGATGCGGCTCGGGAGTTCATCAGCACCCGGATTGCTCAGTTTTGCACCCCATCTGATAATTCCTCTGACCGTGGTCCCCAATTCATGTCAGAGGAATTATCAGATGGGGTGCAAAACTGAGCAATCCGGTGTTCACCTCGGTGTTAGGCGGTGTATCACCCACAGTCCAGTGGCCTATGCAAGCAGTTTCACTGCTCCTTAAAGGCTGTCTGAGGGCTTCCCTGACCAATGGTTTTTAGCATGATCATATCGCATTGGTCCTGCTGAGGCTCAGAACTGCAGTCATCCGCAGCTGAATCGGTATATGAGCAGATGTTACAAGTGGCAGGTGATTTCATTCCTGGTCAGCCTCTCAACAGTGTTTGAGCCTCCTCAGTAAATTCAGTTCCTTTTCTCCCATTCCTACTCCCATCATGACGTACAGCACTCGGTTATTTTCGTCCGTCAAAACACACACCAATAACCCATTAGGCTCCCTTATGGTGGCCTGTTCCCTATTTTGGAGCAGGAAGAAAAGACTTTTATCCCAGATAAAAGGAGTAAACCTGAACTTATTTTGGTCGATCGCCTTAAATTGACTCTCCAAGACCTGGAGTATTCCACTGTCATGCCTGATCATGAGCATGTCACTCATCTCTGGACGAGCCAGAGACATCTGCGGTTTCTCCACCCATGGAACAAAGGACCTGAGCCAGGCAGCCTTTCCAGGCTCCGGACAGGCTCACAATGCCAGTTTTAGAGAATTCTCGGGGATCTGTGTACGGTAATGTAATTGGGAGAAATGTATATAATTCACAACCATTGACATTAAGTTGGGGTTTTGCTTTAAGAGGTTGGCCTGATATGATAACATCATTACGTAAGGATTTTTAGCACGTTATTGAGTTTAAGTTTTGGAGTTTAATTAAATGTGTTACAGGTTTCATTAAACACAAAATGCCTCGCTTTGTTTTATTTGCGAAAACCAATAGGGGAAACTTCTTCACTCAGGTGGTAGAACATGTAGAATGAGCAGCCAGAGAGAGTGGCTGAGGCAGGCACATTGAAAGATACTTGGACAGGTACATGAATAGGTAAAACGTGGACATAGGCAAATGGGGCTATCTAGAATGGCATTGTGGTTGGAATGGAGCTGTTAAGCTGAAGGGCCTGTTTCTGTCTATGGATCTCTGATTCTATAAATCACAATGTTATTTCTAAGTGGGTTTGCCAACAATTTTAGTGCTTCATCTTTTACAGAGTAACAATATCATAAGCAGCACTTACAATACAGGCCGAATCAAGGCAACGGAGTCCAGGCCCCAGAGCATACCAAAGCAACAGAATCTGATGTTCAGAGGACGATTTAAGTGCCCGGACGAATCAGAAAGGCCGGGTACAGGCTGAAATGGGGTGTCGAGGACCAGGCCCCAGAGCGTATCGAAGCGACTGAACCCGATGTTTGGACGGTGATTTAGGCGCTGGGCCAGACTAAAGAGGTCAGGGTGTCAGGACCTGAGATGAGGGATGAGTCAGTTCAGCTCACTGCTCCAAGACGCTTCCTCGGCTCTGCACTGAAGTAAGGGTCTTTCTTTGTGGACTTCATTAAAGCTATTTGCTTGCATTTATTGTTTGCACGGTTTTTTTCTGCACATTGGGTACAAATCTCAAGGTTGTATAATGTATATTATACATGTACTTTGAGCTTTGGAGCTTTCCACATAAGACTTTGCAGTTGGTGGAGTACACTGTCACCAGGTCAGACTGAGAAAACGTTAGCTCAGGGCTTTGTTCATTAGGAGGTTTCATCTGGAAAGTACAATATGTTGCTGTTGTCCATGGGTACATAACATACATTACCTGTGGTGTGCCCCATTCTGTCTAAGATGTATCTTGATAAATCAATTGTCCTGTCAATTTGAAAGAGTTGCAAGTCTTCTTCATCTAATGCAATGTCTCCCCAAAATGCAGCTGAAAAACAGAAACAGCATTGGTTTAGAAAACGGACCAAACTGAAGTAAGCCAGAAAGCAGCACAAAATAAGTACGAAACAACTGAGAGTTAAAATAATTGACCCTGATTAGTGTTTCAAGGAGTGTGAGAGTTTATTTTATTTCACCATTTCAAATAGAAGAATCCATTAGGACAAGATTCATGGAGAACCAGAGCTGGGCAAAAAAGATGAAGTGGGATTTAGTTTGAAGTTGCTCCACGTTAAAATAGGGGTGGGAGTAAAGTCCTGCAAAGAGGAGGCTCATGTGATGAGGTAGAAACAGAGCTCTAGGGGAAATGGCAGAACGCCAAATGCTGAGCGAAAAGTGTTTTTGACATGGTTTGTGGCGTTGGGAGTAAGTTAATGTGTGGCCAAATGAGTCAAAGACATATTTAAGACGAACTATAAATGCTAATCTAATTATACTCAGGAATCTAATTTGAAAAACCAAACTTGCCTGGTGTCAGTGTATGCCAAGTAGGTTTCAAGTAACAGCAAGTGAATGTTTTTTTAAACACAAGCTTATAACTACTGGGATGGGTAAATCTTTTGAAGTATCCAAATCAACTGTGATCTCCTTTTCAAAAGTATTAATAAAAAGTGTTGGTATGGATGTTGATGAAGACAGGATCAGCTCGTCTTATTCTTTCCCAGGAGGGCTCAGTCATAAGGTATGGGAGCAGAATTAGGCCATTTGGCCCATCTCTGTCGACAGAAATTCTTCATCTCCATTCTAAAAGGATGCCCCTTTATTTTGAGGCTGTGTCCTCTGGTCTTAGACTTTCCTACTGTAGGAAACATCCTCTCCACATCCATTGTGTCAAGCCCTTTCATCATTCGATAGGTTTCAGTGAAGTCACACCTCATTCTTCTGAATACCAGTGAATACAGGCCTAGAGTTATCAAACACTCTTCATACCCCAAGCCATTCAATCCTAGAATCATCTTCATGAATCTCATTTGAACCCTCTTCTGTTTCAGCACATTCTTTCTAAAGGGGCGCAAAACTGCTCACAATACTCCACGTGAGGCATCACCAGTACTTTCTAAGGTCTCAACATTACATCCTTGCTTTTATATTCTAGGCCTCTTGAAATGAATGTTAACATTGCATTTGCCTTCCTCACCATAGACTCAAACTGTAAATTAACCTTTAGGGAATTCTGCACAAGGACTCCCATGTCCCTTTGCACCTCAGTTTTTTTTTTGTGTTTTCTCTCCATTTAGAAAATAGTCAACCCTTTCATTTCTTCTACCAAAGTGCAGAACCATACACTTCCTGACACTGTATTGCATCTGCCATTTCTTTGCCCGCTCCCCTGGTCTATGCAAGTCCTTCTGTAAACCGCTCTACTTCCTCAAAACTATCTTCCTATCTTCGTATCCTCTGCAAACTTTGCAACCAAGCCATCAATTTCATCATCCAATCATTGACATGTGTGTTAGGCATTCTTCTTCTACAGGACCTTACCATTCCCTTCATCATACATTGCAGATAAACACGTCAAAAAGAATGAAACAAATGTCCCCTTGAATTCTAAATGCAACAATAAATAAATCCCATCACAATGTTCCTGACTGTTCTATGAATATGAGACATTAGCAGAGGAGTAAAGAAATGACACTGAAGTAGTTTGGTAAAAGACATTGGGAACTATGAGTCAAAGTCAAGTTGATTGTCATCTATACAATTATACGTGTGCACAGGTGCAATGAAAAACTTACTTGCAGCAGCATCACAGACACATAACATCAGATAAACAGCGTTCACATAAATTGAACACATTTTACCAGAAAATGCAATTAGAACAAGACAAAAACTAATCTCCATTTTAATGGAAAGTGTTCAGAGCAGTCATAGTGTTGCTAAACTTTAGTAGTGATTAGTATTTTGCCTGTTAGTTCAAGAACCACAACGTAGAAGTAGCAGTTCTTGAACCTAGTGTTGTGGGACTTCATAGTTTTGTACTTCCTGTCCTTTGGTAGTTGCAATATGATGGCATGGCCTGGATGGCTGAGATCTTTAAAAAAGAGAAAGGGTGTCAGAGTGGAGGAAACATTTAAAAATCTAAAATACGTATGAAAAATAATGGACTAAATTTCATAACAATAACAGAAATATTGATCAAGAATGATGCAGAGATTAGTTAGAGTCTGTTGTTCTGAATACCGAAGTTTTCATTTTTTGTAAAAATTATAGTTAATTTTTACAAAATTTCGTTAATTTTACAGTGTGGAGAATAACAAGAAATGTGGCATTCTGACAAATTTGCCCTTTTATATTAAAAGGTCTTTCTAGATGACCAGCAGCGTGACTGCTTTCATGTGATGGTCTTCTACAGAGATCAAAGGGATATGCATCTTCTGATAAAACTCAGAATAATCACAAATAAAAAAGATGACACCGAAGTAATTTAAACTGAAGCAACCATCTTTTCTCTGATATTCTGTTTGATATCTTTCTTTCAAAATTTAATAGCTGGCAGAAATGCAACTGGAAGAATTATAGCAACCCTAGTTCTCTGTACGAGAAAATCTGGTGAGATTTGCTCATAATTTTTAATCTTCTTGGCCAATCAAAAGCAAGAGATAATTTATATCGACCCTGCTGATCTGATGTTTTGGTTCATTACCATTTCCTAAAGAGGTCCAATTCAATTCATCGACAGTGAAAGAACTGGGCATGGGGCACGTTTATAAGGGAACTTTGAAAATGAGCCTCAGCAAAGTTGTTGGGAATGACTTTGAATGGAATTGGAGTTGGGATGGGATTATTATTGTTACGTGTACCCAAATACAGAGAAAGATCATCTTGCATACTGTTCATGCAGAGCAAATCAATCACATAGTGCATTGAGTAGAACAAGGTAAAACAATAACAATGAAGAATAAAATGCAACAGCTACAGAGAAAGTGTATTGCAGATTATCAAAAAGGTACAAAATCATAATGAAGTAGGTTGTAAACTCAAGAGTCCATCTTATCGTACCAGAGAATTTAATAGTCTAACAACAGCAGGGTACAAGATGTCCTCTAGCCTGATGGTATGTGTTCTTGGGTTTTTGTATATTCTCAAATGGCAGAGGGGAAAAGAGAGAATGCCCGGGGTGGATAGGGTCTTCGACAGGGGCCTTTGCTGTATAGTATAGTTGGAATCCACAGAGGAAAGGTGGTTTTCTGTAATGTGCTAACCTGTGTCCATAACTTTCTGCAGCTTTTGTTTTGCAGTCATGTGCAAAGCAGTTGCCATACCAAGCTGTTGTGCATCTAGATAGGATATGTTCTATGGTGGAATGGTAAAAATTGGTAAGGCTCAATGGTGACATTAGCCTCCTGAAGTAGTAGTAGAGGTGTTAGTTAGCTTTCTTGGCTGTGCCATCTATGTGGTTGGAGCAGGATTTGGCAATGTTCATTCCTACGAACTTGTAACTCTCAATCTTTGCATCCCCGATGTTGAGCAGCGTGCACACTGCCAGCTTCCTGAATTCAATGGCCAGCTTTGTTGACGTTAGGAGAAAAAGTTGTTGTCATGATACCATGTTCCCAAGCTCTCTGTCTCCTTCCTGTACTCCAAATCATTGGTATTTGAGATACAGCCCATTAGCTGCAAACTCGTAGGTGGAGTTAGAGCAGAACAATATATTAAACACAGCCCAATCTAAAGATCATGGGGGGAGGGGAAGAGGGGGTACAATGGCACAGCAAGTGAAGTTGTTGCACCAGAGTGCCAGAAACCCTGGTTCAATGCTGACCTGGAGGGCTGCCAGAGTGGAGCCTATGCATTCACTCTGTTACCATATGCCGTTCCTGTGGTTGCTGCAATTTCCTTCCACATCCCAAAGATGTGCAAATTAGCAGGTTAATTGGCCAGTGCAAATTGTCTCCAGTGTATAGATGTGTGTGGAGTCTGGGTGGGGGTGAACTTGATGAGAATGTGGGAATAATAAACTATGAGAATAATGTAGGATTCATGTAGAATGGATGATGTGGACTCAATGGGCCAAAGTGATTGCTTCTGTGTGAAATTTCTATACAACTCCATAGTTGCAAAATGGCAGAGGAGAAAGGAAAAAGATCTAGATCTAAAACAATACTCATGCCCTTTCCATCCGTGAAAAGCTTTGCAGGACATAGTCTGGACTTTTCTGCCTTCTCAAGTTTCATACGCGACTTATCCCCTATTGTTATTGGCAACAGTGACAGTGATGCAGCCAAACTTGCATTGGCTCGAACTTCAAAAAGAGTCACTTCATCATAAAGACTGTAAAGCCCTCAGGAATTGACTGGGCAGATTCATCAATTAGGCAATCAAGTACTGAAGACACCTGGGTTCTATTCAACATTTGTTCTGACAGAGGACCATTGGCCTGTAATATTAACTCTGCTTCTCTTTTCAAAAGTGCCTCCTGACCTGCTGAGCATTTCCAGAATGTTCTGTGTTTTAGTTTAGAATTCCAGTATCTGCATCCTTTTTGACTTTCATTTACATCTGCATCTGTTTTCATCGCCATCCCTACCTGAGCTTCTTGCTCTAAAATGGAACAGTCTAGCCAAATATAGCAAAGTCTTAGTGTTGTGGCCACATAGTACTGAAAAAATTATTAGTGTTAACCAAAAAAAATCAGTGTGATATTTTAATTTAAATTTATATGTTATAAATACCACTATTAAAGGCAACAGCAAAATTGAAGGAACATTTCTATCAAATGTCATGGTCTGAGAGGCACAGATGATGACGTGTAAAAACTTGAACTGTTGTCAATGGATTTTGACACATCGTTTATATTTTTAGAAAGAACCTATTTCCTAAGGGAATTATTGCTGAAGAATTGAATATTTTTAATAATCTTGAATTGACAAATGGATTCTTACACAAAGGCAAAGGATGTCTTCAATGGATCTTGGCGATTATTATAAGTGAAGCTCATCATGACAAAGTATGGAAAAATTACAACACTGAAAAAATTCCTTCTCAATTTTAGCCTTTCTCCATGCTGGAAATAACATAATAATTCTTACTAACACATTGAATTAGTGCTTGTAGCCAAACAGAGGATGATATTTTGGGCACTGCATAAAAAGTCAGACGATCATATCATTTTATTATCTGCAGTTTTCATAAATAGTGAGGCAGACTTTTTTCATTCTTGCTAGGATACAGCTAGTAACAGTCCCACCATACTCCAACCCTTTTATGGTGGAATGTATATCCATAACAATCTTCAGCAAAGTTTACAAGAATTCTACCCAATTATTTTTCCAAATTGCAACTGAGATTAATCAAAAGATCATAGAAAATGTACACCTTGTCAAATCATGAACTTAACAAAAAAAAGCCACAAATTCTTCTGGAGCTATGATTACCAATTATAATATACACTGTCAATTGTCAAGTAACAATTACTTTATTAGCTGTTGTAGCTGTTGGAATTGATTCTCATATCAGTACATTAAAATGAAACTAAGCTTCATCTCCATGCTTCGAAAGTGCACCTTTATGTGAAATATAGTAGCTGCTACCCACAATAGGAGAGGACCATCTCAAATACTAGTTGTTCATATAAAATTATTGGTCTCTTTGCACCGGTTTCATTATAACCTAAAAAACTGGATAATTGCTATAACTAGGTGGTAAGAAGCAAGAGTCAAATTGATTAAAAGGCCTTTCTTCTTTGTAGAAGCCATATATCTATCTTCTGTCTCTCTGTATTGTATTTAGTGTTGTGTGCTTATGCATAATCTGTCACGTGGGCTGGGATGTGGTAGAAGGAAACGAGTAGAGTTATGTATTCAGGCTTTGTTAGTCTAGTTTCACTTAGCAGAGAAGGAATGAGTCACAGGTAATGATAGTTTTTGCTGACCACTCATTACACCAATAGCACCATTGGACCACTTAGTTATGCTGATTTGAATGCTAAGATTACTATATCGTTAATTTAGTTTCATTAGATCAGTTGTCTTTGCTGGTTTCATAATAGAAGATCGAACATACTTTTCTGATTTGGAAATTTGTTACTTGGAAGCGTGGCATACAGTGTCAAGTACCCTGGCTCAGTCTCTCAGCGGTTTTGGTTTGTCTTCAAGTAACCGCTACATTCTCAACCCACTGTCAGCATGCTAAACTATCACTCAAATATAGAAAATTGCTGGAAATGTCAATTACATCTATGGAAAGGAAAAAAACAGAAGTAACATTTTAGGTGAAAGCCTTTTATTGAACTGTTCTGGTGAAAAGTCAAAACGTCAATTGTTCTTATGATTATTGAATTACACCTAGTTTACCCAAAGTGTCCAGAATGTGCTTGGGCTTAACAAATTCTCACATTAGCACATTAATAATACATTATCAGTAACTTCTGGTCAGCTGTTGTTTCAGAGAGATTCCAAGCACCAATTTACATTTTCCCATTTATTTCAATTACATTGAAACCATATAAGTGAGTTGTACACATTTTATTCTGATGCACCAGTTCTGGGAAAGATAACTCATGCTACTACTATGCTTGCAATTGGCAGGGAGTCTGATTTTATCATGCTGGTGAATTTGGGTGTGCTTGGACCTGCTCCTGCCATACCTCGCTATACTCCCTAGTGTACTAGGATTGGCCCTTCATTTGATTATGAGGGCTCCATCTAAGCACAATGTTACTTTCTCTGCTTTCTCTTCACTGTGAGCCAATGCAACTAAATCAATTAGCTCTTACACTCAAAACCCACTGGGGCTTGTTATATAGTTTAGCAATAGATTACACTGCTTTTCTTTTTTTCAGGTGCAATATTCAAGTATAACATCAGATATGCTGATGACATCATACTAATAGTTGACTCAGGAACAAAACTTAAAGAACTACTCACTATAGTAGCAGCAGAAAGTAATTGCAGAGGCCTCTCAATCAACACCAAGACGACAGAAAGCATGGTCATCTCCAGAAAGACAAACATCCCACAATGTGTGATCACGATCGGAAATACAAACATCAAACAAGTCAACAAATTCAGATATCTTGGCAGCCTAATAACAAGTGATGGCAGGTGTGACACAGATATCAAATACAGAATAGCAATGGCGAAAGAAGCTTTCCAAAAAATGAAGACCATATTAACAGACAGAAAGATGAGCACGTACACTAAAAACAGGATACTGCAGTGCTACATTTATTCTATCCTGACTTATGGAAGTGAATGCTGGACCATTTCCCCAGTAATGGAAGAGAGACTAGAAGCAGTTGAATTATGGTTCTACAGGAGAATGTTAAAAATATCATGGACCACACACACATCAAATGAAAAAGTTTTCAAAAGAGCCCAAGCAGTTAGATCACTCATACCAACAATAAGAGAAAGACAACTCAGATTCCTAGGACACATCATGCGGAAAGATGAACTAGAAAAGTTCATACTCTCTGGAAAGATTGAGGGGAGCAAACCTAGAGGAAGACCTCAGCTTATGTACATTAAAGGCCTAGCCAGCTGGCTACACATGGAGGAAATGGAAGTCATCCAAAGAACGAGGGATATGGAAAACTATGGTCACCAATGTCTGCATCAGATATGGTACCTAGACAGACAGACCATATTCAAGTGGAAAATTTAGGTGACTGTGCTTAATACACAAAAGCAGTAGACAATGAAATGGCTTTTTTTACTTAGTTTTTGTTTTCAGTTTAAAAGTTTCCTATGTCAACTGTAGTACGGTGGATATGTAACAGATTTCTTATTTCCCTTCTGCATGTTTAAGCATACTCAGGTTTTTAGGTTGTTAGTGATTACAATGCAGATAGGAAACTATTTTTAGAAGTGCTAGCCTGTGCCACCTTCAGTTAGTATTCACTGGTGTCTCCTACCAGAAGGAGTACATGTGTTCAGGAATAAATCCAGCCGTTATTTCCCCCACAATCAAATAATCAATCAAAGATCGCAATCTAGTCCAGTGAGAAATAATAACTCTTTTGGCAGGATGCAAACTGGCTGTCAGCACTTAGGTTAGTAACTGTGGTTTCCTGTAACTATTTGCATGCAGCCTTAGTTGCTCCTTTGCCAATTTATGTGCATATTTAAACTATGTTCTGAACGTATGCTTGCAATTTCTCATTTTCCTTACTTTTTCTGTTTTTAAACCTCTCCTGCTCCCTGTACGCATGCATTCACTTCTCACCTCCTGGTTATACTGTCCAACAAACATTCCCCCCTAATTTTTCTTACAGCTGCATGGACCAACATTGCTCTAAGCATTTCAGTTACACCTGCACAGCTTAGAGGGAACTATGCCCAAAAGAACTCCCTAAATTTCCGTACTCAACTGTCTATTACAGGCTTCCCTCAATGATCAGCTAGTGCTTTGTAGTTCTCAGAATCTTCCAAAGTGCCGGTGACAGTACTTACTGATACCAACATACCGAGCAGCATCTCCAAATACCTCTTGCAGTTCTCTGGCCGACCTGCATAACCGTTGTATTTGTGAAGATTTCACTTTGCCAATCATATCCCTATTAAACTAATGGCTTCCACTACTAACCCTCTGAGCTCTAAGTAGATAAATAGTTGTCAGGACAGTCACATCTCCAACCTGAATCCCCATTCACTTGCCAATATGTTTAACCAGACATTTCAACCAGAAATAAGCAAATTTCTACAGATGAACCATGGAGAGCATTCTAACTGGCTGCATCACTCTGGTATGGGGGTAGTGGGGGATGGGGGCTGCTGGCTACTGCACAGCATTGAAGTAGCTGCAGAGAGTTGTAAAATTAGTCAGCTCCATCATGAACACGAGCGTCTGAAGTATCCAGGACATTTTCAAGGAGCGATGATTCAGGAAGGCAGCATCTGTCATTAAGGATCACCATCACCCAGGTTATCACCCCTTCTCATGGCTACCATCATGAAGGAGCTACAGAAGCCTGAAGACACATACTCAATGATTCAGGAGCAACTTCTTCCCCTCTGCCAAACGATTTCTGAAGGTACAATGAACCTATTGACACTACCTCACTACCTTTTTTTTAAATTTCTATTTTGCTCTACTTATTTAACTACTTTTTATTTATATATATATATATATATATATACACACATACACACACTTATTAACATTCAGTTTTTTTCTTTTCTATTATTATGTATTGCATTGTACTGCTACCACAGTGTCACAAATTTCACAATACATGCCGGTGATATTAAACCTGATTCTGATTCAAATAAATGAATATCATGAGATTTGTTGTTTTGTGGCAGCAGTGCATTGGAATGCATTAAAAATTGCTACAATATACAATAAAAATATGGAAACAAAAATTAAATAAATACTGCAAAAGGGAACGAAATAGTGAGGTAATGTTCAAGAGCTGACGGATCACTCAGAAATCTGAAAGCAGAGTGAAGAGGCTGCTGCTACTCTGAGTGTAAATCTCCAGGATCGTGTAGGGTCATGTGGTTGGTGAAATTGTACAGAATTCACAAGCACCAACATTGAGTTAGGGTTCACTTTAAGAGGCAGGTCTAATGTGATTATGTAACTATTACTTTTATTATTGTACTTTTATGTAAATTACTTTTATGTAAAGGACATGGCAGACCAATTGAATAACTACTTTGGTTCTGTCTTCATTAAGGAGGACATAAATAATCCTCCAGAAATAGTAGGGGACCGAGGGTCTAGTGAGATGGAGGAACTGAGGGAAATACATGTTAGTAGGGAAGTGGTGTTAGGTAAATTGAAGGGATTGAAGGCAGATAAATCCCCAGGGCCAGATGGTCTGCATCCTAGAGTGCTTAAGGAAGTAGCCCAAGAAATAGTGGATGCATTAGTGATAATTTTTCAAAACTCGTTAGATTCTGGACTAGTTCCTGAGAATTGGAGGGTGGCTAATTTAACCCCACTTTTTAAAAAAGGAGGGAGATAGAATCCGAAGAATTATAGACCACTTAGCCTAACATCGGTGGTAGGGAAAATGCTAGAGTCAGTTATCAAAGATGGGATAACAGCACATTTGGAAAGCGGTAAACTCATCAGACAAAGTCAGCATGGATTTGTGAAAAGAAAATCATGTCTGACGAATCTCATAGAATTTTTTGAGGATGTAACTGGTCAAGTGGATAGGGGAGAACCAGTGGATGTGGTATATTTGGATTTTCAAAAGGCTTTTGACAAGGTCCCACACAGGAGATTAGTGTGCAAACTTAAAGCACACGGTATTGGGGGTATGGTATTGATGTGGATAGAGAATTGGTTGGCAGACAGGAAGCAAAGAGTGGGAATAAACGGGACCTTTTCAGAATGGCAGGCAGTGACTAGTGGGGTATCGCAAAGCTCAGTGCTGGGACCCCAGTTGTTTACAATATATATTAATGACTTAGATGAGGGAATTAAATGCAGCATCTCCAAGTTTGCGGATGACACGAAGCTGGGCGGCAGTGATAGCTGTGAGGAGGATGCTAAGAGGATGCAGGGTGACTTGGATAGGTTAGGTGAGTGGGCAGATTCATGGTAGATGCAATTTAATGTGGATAAATGTGAAGTTATCCACTTTGGTGGCAAAAACAGGAAAACAGATTATTATCTGAATGGTGGCCGATTAGGAAAAGGGGAGGTGAAACGAGACCTGGGTGTCATTATACACCAGTCATTGAAAGTGGGCATGCAGGTACAGCAGGCGGTGAAAAAGGCGAATGGTATGCTGGCATTCATAGCAAGAGGATTCGAGTACAGGAGCAGGGAAGTACTACTGCAGTTGTACAAGGCCTTGGTGAGACCACACCTGGAGTATTGTGTGCAGTTTTGGTCCCCTAATCTGAGGAAAGACATTCTTGCCATAGAAGGAGTACAAAGAAGGTTCACCAGATTGATTCCTGGGTTGGCAAGACTTTCATATGATGAAAGACTGGATTGTCCAGGCTTATACTCGCTGGAATTTAGAAGATTGAGGGAGGATCTTATTGAAACGTATAAAATCCTAAAGGGATTGGACAGGCTAGATGCAGGAAGATTGTTCCCGATGTTGGGGAAGTCCAGAACGAGGGGTCACAGTTTGAGGATAGAGGGGAAGCATTTTAGGGCTGAGATGAGGAAAAACTTCTTCTCGCAGAGAGTGGTGAGTCTGTGGAATTCTCTGCCACAGGAAACAGTTGAGGCCAGTTCATTGGCTATATTTAAGAGGGAGTTAGATATGGCCCTTGTGGCTAAAGGGATCAGGGGGTGTGGAGAGAAAGCAGGTACAGGATGATCAGCCATGTTTATACTGAATGGCGGTGCAAGCTCGAAGGGCCAAATGGCCTACTCCTGCACCTATTTCTATGTTTCTATGTTTCTACCGTACTTTGCTTTTGGAGTTTAATCAGTTATTACAATTTTTTTCTTAAACATAAAATGCTTCTGTCATTTTATTTGCAAAAGCCAACATGGGTGACTCTGATGCTCTACGACGATTCCAGAGTTATTGAATATGTTGGTCAACATAGTTGCTTTGAAACTTCCAAAGTTTTAGGAGCAAAATGTCATTGCTTCATTTGTACAAGCTAAGGCCCAATTCACGCTGCGAGAAATCACCACGGGTCACACCAATTCCTACTACGTGGTAGCATCGCTCAGAAACTCTATGGCTGCAAGAGTGGTGAGTCTACTAGAACACCTACCTGAACACAATATATACATATCACTGAAATCTCACCTATTACAGACTTTTGGACATTCGGAGTCTGAGTGCGCCAAACAGTTGCTCTCTAGCAATGTTAAGATTGTGGAGATTATCGACCATATTCTGTCTCTCCTGGGAAATCACCATCCTTGATTTATCTTTTAAAAACTCTTTATGCAGCAAATGCCTGATCAAGTTTGCATAGCCCTCGCTATGGCACCCATTATGAATTATAAAGGGCTTGCTAAAATGGCTGATAGTCTGATAGTCTACACCCAGCCAGGCAGTGATGCATCATTCCTTCTCCTTTCTTTACCTCAGTTAACCAGATCAGCAACACCCTCAAAACAAGGGCGCCCATGGCTGTGAAAGAGACAATGCTGGGCCTGAGCTTTCACTATGCGCGCTTTGGTACAAAAGCTAAGTGTCGATCGCCTTGCAGCTTCGACAGTGCCAGTACATTGGGACATTAAGGGTCCGGGAACACTGTAGGCTCCACCTGCTGGGGATCTCTACTGTTCATTACGGACACCCTTTCGGGACGATGCTTCCTGTGTGCCATGGGTGCTCAAGTGCATGTGCTGCCGGCATAGTCTATTGATGAGAATGCAAAGAGTGACAAAACCTGGCTGGAGGCCACCAACAGCAGCAGAATCCACACTTAAGGGACAAGACAGATGATGCTCTGTTTCAGTGGGCGATATTACACATGGGGCTTAATCCTGGATAAATCGGCTAGACCTCTCCTGTGTGCCCAAGGACTGCAGGCTTGTGAATGTCAAGTACTTTGGGACGTTATGCTGCTCTCCAAGTTCCGCATGACGACTCTGTGAAGTGCATGCACCACCATGCGAGTTTACTCGACTGCTGGGTGAATTCCCAAACTTCACCAAGTCCACATTCTCCACTACAATCACAAAACATGAGGTCGAGCACCACATTACCACAGCTGACCCGCCAGTCCATGCCCATGCACATAGACTGGACCCTGAAAATCTGGCAACCGCAAAGGCAGAGTTTGCCAACATTAAAAGACATGGCAGTGTACGCCAGTCGAATAGCCCCTGGGCTTTGCCCCTTCATACGGTCCCCAACTCCAATACTGGTTGCTGCCCATGTGCCAATTACCAACGCCTTAACAAGGCCACCACCCCCAATTGTTACCTGGCTTCATACTTCAAAGACTTTTCATCACATTTAGCCGGAAAGTTACTCTTTTCCAAAGTCAGCTTAGTTAGGGACTACCATCAGGTGCCTGTGTGCTCCAAGAACATTCACAAAGCAGCTATTATAACCCCACTTAGACCGAGTTTCTGTGCATGCCTTTTGGGCTGAAAAATGTGGCACAGACTCTCCAATGGCTGATGGACTCTGTATTAAAAGAGTTAGATTTTTTTTTGTTTACCTGGATGACACACTTGTTACCAGTGCATCCAAATCCAAACACTTATCTCATCTCCACACACCTTTCAAGTGCTTAAGCCAACATGGGCTGATTATTAACCCTGCCAAATGCCAGCTTGGGCTGTCAACTTTCTTGGCCATCGCATTTCTGCAGAAGAGAGAGCCCCTCCAATCAAAGATAGCCGCTATTTTGGATTTTCCCACTGCCCTGCACTGCACTACTAAAACACTACAGTTTTTAAGGTATGGTGAATTTCTATCAGCGCTTCATTCCACAAGCTGCTGAACTTATGCTCCCCCTGTATAGTGTGTTTAAAGGCCATACCCCTAATCAAATGCTTCACTGGTCAGCAGACATAACCAGGGCATTTGATGGTACCAAATGAGCTCTTTCTAATACAACCCTACTGGCGCACCCGCACCCCAGCTCACTCATAGCCATTACTACAGGCGTTTCAGTCTGTGCTCTGGGTGCTGTGCGCAAACAATTGGTTGGAGGCTTGTGGCAGCCTTTCGCCTTCCTCCGCTCTGTCTCCCCTGAAAGGAAGTACAACACGCTTTACCATGAACTTCACTGTCTATCTGGCTGCTAGCCATTATCGTTTTCTTCTAGAAAGTCGCCATTTCACAGAGTTTGTTGACCACAAACCCTCCGTGTATGTGATGACTAAAATATCAGACCCTAGGTCAGTTCTGATGAAGGGTCTTGGCCCTTCATCTCTGGAACTGAACAAACAGTTGACATTTCACACGAAGACCCTGCTTCAGGATTGAAAAGGAAGGGAGAAGACACTGAAATAAAAAGGTGGAGAGGGGGGACAAGCTAGGAAGTGATTAAGTGAAGCCAGGTCGGGTGAGAAAGGTAAAGGGCTGCAGAGGAAGGAATCTGATAAGAGAGGAGAGTGGACCATGGGAGAAAGGGAAGAAGGAGGGGCAGCAGGGGGAGGTGATGGGCAGGTGAGGGGAAAAGATCAGAGTTGGAGGGCAGCAGAGATCATAGAGTGGGGTAGTGAGACAGGGTCTCACTGAATTCCTGTCTAAAAGCAGATTTAAACTTGTTCAGGGTAGGGATCCCTCAAACAGGCTTAAACTCATGAGTGTCTGCTGCCAAAATCTGAGTCCAAATTCACATTCAACCATCCATCAGCCTCAGCTCACAGAACTTTGTTGGTTCCTGGCTGCATTTTAAAATTCCCATTTTTGTTTTCAAATTCACCTTTAAGTTACTTGAGATGTTTGTGTCCCCAGTGTTAAGTAATCCACCATTGGCAGCTGTGTCTTAGTTGTATAGCCTGGCATTCTTTTTCCAAATCTTCCCACGTATCAATCTTCCTTTGTGCTTGTAAGAAATATTTTAAATTTTTACTCTTATTACCAAGCTTTTGCTTGCTTTCCCTCTATCACTCCTGTGACTCAGTAACAGATTTTGATTGATAATGCAAACATGAAACACCTTGTGATGTCAGAACCATTTAAAATGCTGAATTAACGTAAATCTTATTGCTGATGTACAAAGTACATTCTAAGACACTGGCCGTGTAGTGTCTGTGGGTAGGGCTAATCTGGGCAAATTAAATGATGAAGTAATAGAAAACATGAAAATTACAAATAAAAGACATGAAGTGTACTCTAATTTGAAATTGAAATTCAGTTTTTTTGTAATAGTTCAGATCTAATATCAGAGTTTAACAAAATAATGCACTCTGGTTCAGCCTCAATTTTTGTTTGCATTAATGTTCTAATATGTCTTCTAAACTGGAAAAATTTGCCTCCTCCCTAAATGCCAGTGGTATTAAGTGGGGGGGAGGAGGTGGGGGTGACAGAGGGGGATCATAAATCAGAACTAGAGCTAGGAAACAACAAGCAGGAAACAATGTCATTAAGTCCTAATCAGTTGTGATAATGTAGATTATAAAATTAATTAGGAAATTAGTGAGGCATGTAAACAGGGGTACTGCCAGCATCGTACGTGATTTTAAAATACACGTTAACTGGGCAAACAAATTTGCAATAATAATGTGGAAAGCAAATTTATGAAGAATGCAAGACATACAAATTAATAAATTGAGGATTCACTGAGGAAATACTTTCACATCCATTATTGTGCAAAGGGAAAGATTAAGTAATAATTTGGGAATTAAGAAATCTTCAGTGAAGAATGACCATGATGTGATTAAAAGAGATATGGTTCAATCTGAAATTCAAGCCTTATATCCAAATATAGCAAACAATAAAGGTACAATACGAGTTGGAAGTTGTCAAAGTTCACAGAAAATTTTATTCTCAAAGTACCTACAGTATATGTCACCACATACAATTCCGAGATTCATTTTCCTGCAGGCTGCAGAATAGTAACAATAACAGGATCAATGTAATATCAACTAGAGTGCAGAAGACAATACACTATGCAAATGCAAATACAAATAAACAGCAGTAAATAACAAGATAAAGAGTCCTTAAAGTGAGATCATTGGTTGTGGGAACATCTCAATGGAAGGCAAGTGAGTGTAGTTATCCCATTTTGATCAAGAGCCTTAAGGTTGTGGGGTAGTATGATAGATTGGGAAATGAAATTAAAAGACACTACAGGAAACAAGCATTTAAATAACTGATAGATATATTACAAATAATAAGCTGACTGGAATCAGGCACTTGCTGCAGCCACAAACATAACCACAGCACAGTGGTCAGCTGCAGGCAAGAACCTTCAAGATGTGAGGATGAAGTTCAAGGTATGTGTGACCACTGAAAAGGCATGCCGGCAGCTATACTTCAGTAGTAGTTTGAGGAGGTTTGATATGTCACAAAAGACTCCAGGGTTTCTACAGATGTATGGTGGAGGGTATTCTGAGTGGTTGAATCCCTGCGTGGTGTACTGGCTCCAATGGACAGGAGAGGGCTGCAGACCCATCCAGCTCTGTCACAGGCACAACTCTTCCCACTGGTGAGGACTTCTTCAAAAAGCAGTTCCTCAAGAAAGCAGCATGTATCATTAAGAACTCTCACCATCTGAGACATGACCTTTTTTCATTCTGCCATCAGGGAGGAGGGTACAATACCCTGAAGACACATACTATCTTATTTTGGAACTGTTCCTTCCCTCCATCAGATTTCTGAATGGTCCATGAACCCCTGAACCTCTTTTGCACTATTTATTTGAACATCCACTACCTCCTCCAACTCCATGACCACGTTTCCACTATCGCACCTAATTGCTCCTATTCTACACAGCTCATCCTCTTGCTCTTCACATAGTGTAGAATGCCTTGGGGTTTTCTTTAATGCTGGTCGCCAGAGCCGTCTCACTCTCCCAATTCTCTTTGTGTCTCTTTGTTTGTTTATTTATAAGACCATAAGAAATAGGAGCAGAATTAGGCCACTTTGCCCATCAGGTCTGCTCTGCCATTTCATAACGGCTCATCCAGTTTCCCTCCTAACCCCATTCCCCTGCCTTCTCCCCATAACCTTTCGTGCCCTGACTAATCAAGAATCTATCAACCTCTGCTCTTAATGTGCCCAATGACCTCGGCTCCATGGCCGCCTGTGGCAACAAATTCCACAGATTTACCATCCTCTGGCTAAGAAACTCCTCATCACCATTCAGGTACCTGGGCATTCCTGTATTCTGAGGCTGGGTCCTGTGGTCCTAGACACCCCCCACCATAGGAAACATCCTCTCAACATACACTCTATCTATGCCTTTCAACATTCGATAGCTTTCAATGAAATTCCCCTTATTCTTCTATATTCCTGCGAGCAGAGGTCCAAAACAATCAAATGTTCCTTGTACGTCAGCATCACATCCTTGTTTTTATATTCTAGTCCTCTCAAAATGAATGATAACATTACATTTGCCTTCCTCACCACTGACTCAACCTGCAAGTTAAACTTTAAGGAATCCTGCATGAAGACTCTCAAGTTCTTTGCACGTTAGATTTTTGAATTTTTTCCCTGCTTACAAAATAGTCTACACTTTTGTTTCTTCTAACAAAGTGCACGACCACACACTTTCTGACACTGTATTCCATCTGTCACGTCTTTACCCATTCTCCTAATCTCAGTCCTTCTGCAGCCTCCCTGCTTCCTCAAGACTAGCTGTTCCTCTGGCTATCTTTGTATCGTCTGCAAACTCTGCCACAAAGCCTTCAATTCCATCAACCAAATCATTGACATATAACATAAAAAGACGCGACCCCAACACCGACCCCTGTGGAACACCACAAGCCACTGGCAGCCAACCAGAAAAGGCTCCCTTTATTCCCACTTTTTGTCTCCTGCTAATTAGCCAATCCTCTATCTATCTTAGTATCTTTCCTGTGATATCATGGGCTCTTATCTTGTTAAGCAGCCTCATGAGTGGCACCTTGTCAAAGGCCTTCTGAAAATCCAAGTACACAACATCCACAGATTCTCCCTTGTCTATTCTGCTTGTTATTTCCTCAAAGAACTTCAACAGATTTGTCAGGCAAGATTTTCCCTTAAGGAAACCATGCTGACTTTGGCCTATTTTACCATGTGCCTCTAAGTACCCTGAGACCTCATCTGAACAAACAACTTCAACATCTTCCCAACCACTGAGGTCAGGCTAACAGGCCTATAATTTCATCTGTCTCCCTCCCTTCTAAAAAGGAGTGAGATTTGCAACTTTCCACTCCTCCGGAACCATGCTGAATATAGTGATTCTTCAAAGATCATTACTAATCCTCTACAATCCATCTAGTCCAGGTCTACCTTCATACCTTTCAGTTTCCCAAGCTCTTCTCCCTAGTGATCGAATCACATGTACTTCTGCCCCTGACACTCTTAAACTTCTGACATACTGCTAGTGTCTTCCATAGTGAAGATGGATGCAAAATATTTATTTAGCTTGTCTTCCATTCCCTTGTCCCCCATTACTACCTCTGCAGTGTCATTTTCCAGCAATCTGATATCTTCCCTCACCTCTCTTTTACTCCTTATACTGTAGAGCTGAAACAGACTTTTTGGTATCCTCTTTGATATTTTTGGCTAGCTTTAAATAGAAATATTTAATCTTTTCCCTCCTTATGACTTTTTAGTTGCCTTCTGTTGATTTTTAAAACCTTCCCAATTCTCTAGAGAACTTCACACTAATCTTTGCTCTATTATATGCCCTCTCTTTAGCTTTTATTTTGGCTTTGACTTCACTTGTCAGCCATGGTTGTGTCATCCTGCCTTTAGAATACTACTTCTCTGGGATGGATTTATCCTGTGCCTTCCAAATTTGTCCCAGAAACTCCAGCCATTGCTATTCTGCTGTCATCCCTGCTCATGTCCCCTTCCAATCAACTTTGTCCAGTTCCATTCTCATGCCTCTTTTAATTCCCTTTACTCCACATTAATACTGATAATCTGATCTCTCTCTTGCCTCCCCTGCCAAATTAGTTTAAAACCTCCCCAACAGCTCTACCACACCTACCCACAAAGATATTGGTCTCCCTCCGGTTCAGTTGCAACCCATACCTTTTTTGCAGGTCATATCTTCCCCAGAAGACATACTAATGATCTGGAAATCTGAAACCCTGCCCTCTGCCCCACATTCATCTGCAAAATCATACCAGTCTTACACCCTAAATTCTCTCTTCAGGAGTTCCTCCCTTTTCCTGCCTACACCATTGGTACTAATATCTACCAAGACTTCTGGCTGCACACCCTCCCCATTCAGAATGCCGTGGACCCATTCTGAGACCTCCCTGACCCTGGTACCTGGGAGGCAGCATGCCAACAAGGTAACACACACAAAATTCTGGAGGAATTCAGCAGGTCAGGCAGCCTCCATGGAAATAAATAAACAGTCGACATTTTGGGCGGAGAAAGAAGGGGGAAGACACCAGAATAAAAAGGTGGGAAGAGCGAAAGGAGGCCAGCTGGAAGGTGATAGATGATGCCAGATGGGTGGGAACGGTCAAGGGCTGGAGAAGGAGGAATTTAATAGGAGAGGAGAGTAGACGATATGAGAAAAGGGAGGGGGGCCCAGGGGGAAGTGATAGGCAGGTGAGAAAATATTAAAGGTCAGACTGGGGAAGAGGGGAAGAGGGGAGGGGGATGGATTATTTTTAAACTGGAAGAAGAAATGAGCATTCATGCCATCAGGTTGGAGGCTACCACAAGATGTTGCTCCTCCTCCCTGAGGATGGCCTCATCTTGACAAAAGAGGAGACCATGAACCGACATGTCAGAATGGGACTCGGAATTGGAATTAAAATATTTAACCACCAGGAAGTTTTGCTTGTGCCAGATGTAGTGGAGGTGCTTGAAGTGATAGTAATTTACAACGGGCCTCACCGACGTAGAGGAGGCCGCATTGGGAGCACCGGACACAATAGATGACCTCAGCAAATTAACAGATGAAGGTGTTGCTTCTCCTGGAAGGACTGTTTGGAGCCCTAAATGGAGGCGAGGGAGAAGGTGTATGGGCAGGTGTAGCACTTAGGCTGCTTGCTGGGATAAGAGCCGGGGTGGAGATTAGTGGGGACAGGCAAATGGATAAGGGAGTCGCAGAGGGAGTGATCCCTGTGGAATGCAGATAGTGGTGGGAAGGTGAATGATAGGATCCCTTTGGGGATGGTGGAAATGGCCGAACATACTGTCTTGGATGCAGAGGCTGATGGGGTGGTAGGTAAGGACAAGAGGAAATAAGGTGGGAAGAGGTATACTCAAGATAACCATGGGAATCAGTAGATTTACAGATAATATCCATCAACTGTTTGTCTACAGAGATAGAGACAGGGAGATTGAGAAAGGGGAGGACCAACTGAATTTAAGGGCAGGGTGGAAGTTAGAGACAAAGTTGATAAAATTAACAAGCTCACATAGGTGCATGAAGCAGCACCAATGCAGTTGTTAATGTAGCAGAGGAAAAGTTGGGGTGTATTACTGGGGAAGGCTTGCATCATGGACTGTCAATGTAACCAATGGCAGGTATAGCTGGGGCCCATGGTTACCTCTCAGGTTTGGAGAAAGTGGAAGAAGCTGATGGAAAAACTAGTGAGGATGAAGACCAGTTCTACCAGATGCTGGAGGGGGACTGGTTGGTTCTGTCAAGAAAGAAGTGGAGAGCTTTGAGGCCTTCTTGATGGGAGAAATAGAAGTGTATAGGGTCTGAATGTCTATGGTGAAAATGAGGCAGTCAGGTTCAGGGAATTGAAAGTTATTGAGGACACCATCCGGGTGTCTCTTTCACATCCACAGAATCTTTTGCCTGCTCCAACTAGAGAATCCCTTATCACTACTGCAGTCTTCTACTTCCGCCCCCCCCCCCTTCTGAGCCACAATGCCAGACTCAGTGCCAGAGACCCGGTCACTGTGGCTCCCCTCCAATAGGTCGTTTCCACCTCCCCCAAACTATCCAAAATGGTATACTTATTATTGAGGGGAATGGCCAAGGGGGTACACTGCACTGGCTGTCCATTTCCTTTCCTTCTCCCGGCCACCACCTCGGTACCTGCCTCCTACAACTGGGGGGGGGGTGGGGTTGTCTACCGCTCTGAAGCTCCATCTTTCAACTCCTCAGTTTCCTGTGTGAACCGAAAGTCATCGAGCTGCAGCTCTAGCTCTTTAACACGTTCTCTAAGAAGCTGCAGCTCGATGCAGGTATGGTTACTCAAAACTGATACAGGTAAGTTTATTCAGGAGGCTAGAGGACTCCCTGAATGCCCACATCTCACACAAAGAACACAGAGCCCCTGGAGACATTCTCACTGCACTAATTATGCACCAATAGATGGAGAATGAAGAAGAAACTTACTAGAAAATTACCTCACCCGAGGCTGTTGAATCAAAGCCTCTGCACTCTAACACTGGTCCACTCACACAATGGCCACTCCATGTGTCCATATTGTATATTTATTTGCCCTTGCTAATAAATAACGATTTGATTGAGATACCAGAAAAAGTTGAAAGCCCACAAACTCTCCTTTATTAAAAGTCTTGCCTCGACCTGTGTAGAGCCAGCTCTAACAATTCGATTTGGCTGCCGGATATAAATTATTTGTAATTTTACATACTGCTGTCACAAAACAACAAATTGCACAACATCTGTCAGTGATAATAAATCTGATTCTGATTCTGAATGTCAGACTGTTTACTGTCTTCTGTTATATAAAGACTAGTACCAGGGGCACAGCCTCAGAATACAAAGATGTCCCTTTTAAACAGAGATGAGGAGGAATTTCCTCAGCCAAAGGGGGGTGACTCTGTGAAATTCATTGCCACAGGTGGCTATGAAGGCCAAGTCATTGGGTATATTTAAAGCATAGTTTGATAGGTTCTTGATTAGTAAGGGTGTTGAAGGTTATGGGGAGAAGAAAGGAAAAATGAGGTTGAGAGGTGTAATATATCAGCCATGATGAAATGGTGGTGCAGGCTCGATGGGCCAAATGGCCTAATTCTGCTCCTATGTGTTAAGGTCTTATGGTGTTCACTGAAGCACTCTACTCAAGAAATTCCGAGTACATTTAAATCTTGCTGGAGTGAGAACAGCAGTTGGGAGATCAAACTGATTTAACAGGACAGCAAAGTTCTTGATATGCAAGTTGTCAGTGAGTGTCAACATATCAACAGCTAGCTGCTGATTTTAAAGCTGATGACTCTAGTGTATAACCCACCCACACATCCTCAGCATTCACACTCAAGAACCTCAGCTTTTCGCTCCAGACCTGATGAGGGTTTTGGCTCAAAACGCCGACTGTTGAGGCTGCCTGGCCTGCTGAGTTCCTCCAACATTTTGTGCGTGATAACTTAGGTTTCTTTCTTTCTTTTTAAATCTTTTTATTGAATAAGTATACAAAAAGGTAAGCCATATAAGCACTAATACACTGTTAGAATATAATAAAATTACAGGAGATATTAATGCAAAAAAAAAGATACAAACAATGTAATTTAAACATAACATACTGAGGTAACATAATAGTATACTAATTTTTATAAAGGGATTGGACAGGCTAGATGCGGGAAGATTGTTCCCGATGTTGGGGAGGTCCAGAACGAGGGGTCACAGTTTGAGGATAGAGGGGAAGCCTTTTAGGACCGAGATTAGGAAAAACTTCTTCACACAGAGAGTGGTGAATCTGTGGAATTCTCTGTCACAGGAAACAGTTGAGGCCAGTTCATTGGCTATATTTAAGAGGGAGTTAGATATGGCCCTTGTGGCTACAGGGGTCAGGGGGTATGGAGGGAAGGCTGGGGCGGGGTTCTGAGTTGGATGATCAGCCATGATCATAATAAATGGCAGTGCAGGCTCGAAGGGCCGAATGGCCTACTCCTGCACCTATTTTCTATGTTTCTATATATCAATAGAGAAAAAGAAAAAAAAAACCCAAAAAAAACCTCACCGTGCAACTAAAAGCAAAGCAAACCAATGGGCTAATTTGGAACCAAGCAGAGTTAAAAAAAAACTTAAAATCACATCCTCAATCCCGACCTCCATTAAAAACAGTAAAAAAAAACAAGGGTATATAAATATGGAGCAAAAAAAAGAGAAAAAAAAATTACATTAAATGAAAATATTGAATAAAAGATCTCCAGGTCTGTTCAAATTTAAGTGAGGAATCATAAAAATTGCTTCTAATTTTCTCCAAATTCAAGCATAATATCGTCTGAGAAAACCAAAAAAAGGTAGTTGGAGCATTAAGCTCTTTCCAATGTTGTAAGATACATCTTTTCGCCATTAAAGTAAGAAATGCAATCATTCTACAGGCTGAAGGAGAAAGATTACTGGAAGTTTTAGGTAGTCCAAAGACAGCAGTAATAGGATGGGGAGAGATATCTATATTCAATACCTTGGAGATAATATTAAAAATGTCTCTCCAAAAAGTTTCCAGAGTAGGACAAGACCAAAACATATGAGTTAAAGAGGCTATCTGCCCCGGACATCTATCACAAAAAGGATTAATATGAGAATAAAAGCGAGCTAATTTATCTTTGGACATATGTGCTCTATGAACAACTTTAAATTGAATTAGGGAATGTTTAGCACATATAGAGGAAGTATTGACTAATTGTAAAATCTGCCCCCAGTCATCCACGGAAATGATAGACCCCAATTCCTGTTCCCAATCTACCCTAATCTTATCAAATGGAGCTTTCCTAAGTTTCATAATAATATTATAAATCATAGCCGATGCACCTTTCTGACATGGATTAAGGTTAATTATAGTATCTAAAATGTATGTAGGAGGAAGCATAGGAAAAGAAGAAAGTATAGTACTTAGGAAATTTCTAACTTGTAGATATCTAAAAAAATGTATTCTTGATAAATTATATTTATTAGATAATTGTTCAAAAGACATAACGGAACCATCTAAAAATAAATCCAAAACCCGTGAAATACCCTTAGTCTTCCAAATTTGAAAAGCACGATCCGTAAAAGAGGGAGGAAAAAATATATTACCTAAAATAGGAATCGCTAACCCAAATTGGTTGAGATCAAAAAATTTTCTGAATTGAAACCAAATACGTAAGGTATATTTAACTATCGGGTTAGATACCTGTTTGAGGCGTTTCAAATCAAAAGGAAGCCAGGAACCTAAAATAGAGCCAAGTGTATAACCCTGAACAGATTGTAATTCCAATGCTACCCATTTAGGAATAGTTAGTATATCCTGGTCAAGTAACCAAAATTTCATATGTCGAATATTAATTGCCCAATAATAGAATCTAAAGTTCGGTAATGCTAAACCTCCATCTCTCTTAGCTTTCTGTAAATGTATTTTACCCAGCCTCAGGTTTTTATTTTACCAAATAAATGAAGAAATTTTTGAGTCAACTTTATCAAAAAAAGA
Source organism: Mobula hypostoma (assembly GCF_963921235.1). Classification (NCBI taxonomy): domain Eukaryota; kingdom Metazoa; phylum Chordata; class Chondrichthyes; order Myliobatiformes; family Myliobatidae; genus Mobula; species Mobula hypostoma. The sequence goes on along the minus strand of NC_086100.1, from coordinate 104,617,536 downwards.
TTTTGGGACAAAGATTGGTAATGCCTGAAATATATATAGAAATTTTGGCAAAAAAAACATCTTAACTGCATTAATACGACCAATCAAAGTTAAATATAAAGGAAACCATTTAGATGAAAGTTGAATAATATGGTCAATTAAGGGTAAAAAGTTAATCTTAAATAAATCTTTGTATTTACAAGTAATTTTAATCCCAAGATATGAAAAATAATTATTAATCAATTTAAATGGAAAGTTATGATATAAGGGAAGTTGTTTATTAATCGGGAAAAGTTCACTCTTACTAAGATTTAATTTATAACCTGAAAAAAGACTAAATTGTGCTAGTAACTCTAAAACAGCAGGGATGGATTTTTGAGGATTAGAAATATACAAAAGTAAATCATCAGCATAGAGTGATATTTTATGGGACTTTAAGACCCGCGTTATCCCAGTAATATTTGGAGATCCTCGAATGGCAATTGCAAGAGGTTCTAATGCAATATCAAATAATAAAGGACTAAGAGGACAACCTTGTCGAGTACCTCGAAAAAGGGGGAAAAAAGGTGAGCTTAGAGAGTTAGTACGGACCGAGGCCACAGGAGAATGATATAACAGTTTGATCCAGGATATAAATTTTGAGCTAAAATTAAACATTTCAAGCACCTTAAATAAGTAAGGCCATTCTACTCTATTGAAAGCTTTCTCAGCATCTAAAGAGATAACACATTCACGAACATTTTGTGAGGGGGTATAAACAATATTTAACAGTGTGCAAATGTTATAAAAAGAGTAACGACCCTTAATAAAACCCGTTTGGTCTTCCGAAATAATAAAAGGAAGTACTTTTTCTAATCTGTTTGCTAATAACTTAGAAAACACTTTAGAATCAACATTTAATAAAGATATTGGTCTATAAGATGCACATTGAGCAGGATCTTTATCCTTCTTTAATATTAGAGAAATTGACGCTCTATTGAAAGATTCGGGAAGTTTACCAAGTTTTAATGAAGCCTCAAAAACCCTACAGAACCAAGGGATTAATGAAGGTGCAAAACATTTATAAAATTCTACGGTAAACCCATCAGGGCCAGGAGCTTTCCCCAGGTTCATAGAGGAAATAACATTCTTAATCTCATCAGTGGTAATGGGAGTATCTAGCATAGTAGACATATCCTGTGAAATCTCAGGGAAATCTAGGTTATCTAAAAAATCATTCATATATTTAGAGTCTTGAGGAGACTCTGATTGATACAAGGAAGAATAAAAATCACAGAAGGTTTGATTAATCCTCGCATGATCAAGTATCAGTCGGTCATTTTGGTTATAAATCTGATTAATTTGAGATTTAGAATAATTAGACTTCAATTGATTAGCCAACAGTTTGCCAATTTTATCACTGTGTACATAAAATTCACTTCTTGTTTTCTTTAATTGGTTTACAATCGAGGACGAAAGTAATAAACTGTGTTCCATTTGAAGTTCAGTTCTTTGTTTATATAACTCCTCAGAGGGAGCTGTAACATATTTCTTATCAATTTCCTTAATCTTGTCCACAATTACCAACTCCTCCTGCTTCAGCTTCTTCCTCAAAGCAGCAGAATGCGAGATAATCTGACCACGAATATAAGTTTTAAAAGTATCCCAAAGAATGTTCACAGAAATATCCTCTGTATAGTTGATTGTAAAAAAAAAGATCAATCTATTCATTCATAAAGTTAACAAAGTCCGAGTCCTGAAGCAACAGCGAATTAAAACGCCATTGTCTATTATTTTGTGTATTGGCCTGAATTTTGATAGAAAGCTTAAGTGGAGCATGATCCAAAATGGTTATAGAGTCATAATCACATTTAATCACTGAAGAAATAAGACGAGAGTCAATAAAGAAATAATCAATTCTTGAATAGGAATGGTGAACATGTGAAAAAAAAATCTTCTTCCTGAGGATGCAAAAAACGCCAAATGTCTGTCGACCCAGAATCAGAGAGGAATGAATTAATCAAAGTTGCAGATTTATTAGGTAAGGTCCGTAGAGGAGCCGAACGGTCCAAAGCTGGAGACAAACAGGTATTAAGATCTCCGCCCCAGATCAATGAAAACTCATTCAAATTAGGGAACTGATTAAATAATGATTTATAAAATTCTGGACAGTCCATATTGGGAGCATAAACATTAACCAAAACTACCTTTTTATTAAATAGTAAACCACTAACCAGTAGAAATCTACCATTCGGATCAGAAATAATATCATGTTGTATAAAAGTAACTGAGGAGTCTATAAAAATAGAGACGCCTCGAATCTTAGCGTTGGAGTTCGAATGAAACTGTTGTCCCTTCCAGAATTTAAAAAAACGTAGTCTGTCCCCCCTCCGCACATGGGTCTCTTGTAAAAATAAAATTTGTGCTTTAAGTCTCCGGAACACTTTAAAAACTTTTTTCCTTTTAATAGGATGATTAAGACCATTAGTATTCCAGGAGACAAAATTAATAATAGACTCCATAAACCCTAAAGTCAACCTGCAACAAGGAGGATTGACGATAGGCTCGACCCATGAACCCGGAAAGGGAACAGAACAAATAAGAGATACCGGGAAGGAGAACGCAACCAATACTTCAATAATGTACATAGCCCAAGAAGAAAGAAACTAAAACTTGAAGCCCCTCCCACCACCCCCCACCCCATGAGCTCAAGGCTAAATCTAACACAGACCAGCCAGAAAGAAGCAAGCACTAAAACTACCCCCATGACTTCCAGTATAAGCTCCCTAAAAAAAGTGTAAATATAAAAAAGATCATCTAATTATAAAACAGTAAAAAAATAAAAAACCACAGCAAAAAAATAAAAGGTAAATCAATTAAAACAAACGCTTAATATAACATAGAAAAAGCCAGAAACTATTAAAAAAACCGCAACAAACCCCAGACCCTATGAGTAAACAAAAAAAGAAATGAGATTATTAACATAAACTAGTTATGAAAACCTACAAAAAGAAGTAAATTTAAAAACTACAAAATTTAAAGCCTCAAAGGAAATACGTAGAATGACGGTGAGGGAATAACCACCCAGAATCCCCTGGGAAAAAGAAAGGAATGACGCAGATAAAAAGAAAGTTTAGCAACCATATTAATTAATCAAGAATAAACTTTTCTGCCCATATAAGGCAAAAAAAATTAAAACTGACAAATTAACAACCTCTGATCAAACGGAGATAGTTAAAAATTACGATTAAGATGTTGAAGGTGAAAATTGATCCAGATAACTCTGGGCATCCGATGGAGATTCAAAAAAACGGAGGGCTCCATCCAACGTACGAATCCTTAGACGTGCAGGGTAAAGCAGCGCTGGTTTTAAATCCATCTTGTAGAGTTCCGACATCACAGATCTGTAACGAACCCATTGATCCCGAATTGGTTTACTGAAATCCTCCACGAATCGGAACTTAAGATCCAAAAAATCAATGTAACCTTTAGATCGAACGAAACGAAACAGTTTCTCCTTGTCTTGAAAGTAATGAAAACGTAATATAACATGTCGAGATTTATCGGACCCAGAGGAGTATGATGGAACTCTGTGAACACGATCCAATAACGGTGGTTGGTCAGGAAATACAGTAGGAAATGCATCTTTTAAAAGTTGAGAAAAGTACTTCATAGGGTTATCAGATTCAACAGCTTCACGCACCCCAATCATTCGAAGATTCTGCCGTCGCATTCTGGATTCTAAGTCAGAGTTTTTAAAGGTCAGAAAGTCAAGTTTCTTCTTCATTACATTAATTGTTTCTTCCATTTTCTCCATCTTGAGCTCACTTTGTTGCGTAGATTTTTGAAGATCAGATATAGCCGACTGATGTTCCGTAGTAGATGTTTGAATCTTATCGATTGAATCGGCAATTTTCTGGAAATTAATTGAAATTTCCGCAAGAATCAGCTCCGTAATAGAGGTTGAAATTTCCCTTTGAATTAGCTCCGATATAGCTTTCAAAGTCACCGGTGGTTCAGTCGGAGGGAAATCAGTACCTTTCGGTCTAACCGGAGGTTTGCCGTCCTTCCCGTTTTTTCCATTCTTAGACATAGCAGACCTTAAACGCATCCGATTATCAAAGAGCCCAATTTATTTCAAAATATTGTAAAAGTCAATACCTTAATGGTTAATTAAAATATAGCTGATCATAAGAAGAAAAACTCAGAGGTAATGGAGCGAGTCAAGAACACGACTTCACTCCATGAGCTCTACCGGAAGTCCCCTAGGTTTCTATTCAATGATTGGAGATTTTTGCCAAGACAAATTAGATCACTGACTGATGGGAAGCAAAAGCTCTGTTTCCAGAATCCAATAAAATTAACAATGGCTCCACTGCACCACTCGTGCCATTCAGCATGTCTCTTGGCTGCCTATTAATTACATTGCTTTACTTACATTATTGAACGCCTTGTAGATAGTTGTGGCCCAATGCTTTTCTCTGATTCTGATCATTGGTTCAAGCACCACAATGGAGATCTGCACATAACGCCGTGGTAACGATCCAGTTGGAAAAGTCGTCTTTCACCTGAGTTATTAAGATCGCATCTGTCCTCTCCGATGGATGTAAGGGATACTACTGCAATATTTGGAGGGGAAAGCAAGGAAATCCTAACCTTCAGCTGGAAAATTATATGGAGTAATTGGTCCTTCTCCCTGGGCTGTCAGTGCGAGTTTACTATGCTCAAATTCTTCGCCACTTTGCCCAAGTTTTAGAAGTGTCTGTCTTACAATTATCTTTCTTTACCTGCAGTCACAAAACAAAGACATCCCACCTCTCCCAGAAGTTCCGGGAGTCTCCCGCATATTGATGGCAGCTCCCTGACACCCACAAATTATGTACAATATCCTGGAAATGGATTTTTTTTGAGAGGGAGAGCGAGAGCATCCTGATTGGTCTCTCTTTGTGTTAAGTAGACCTATCGGTTTTCTCTGTGGGTGGGCTTCACTGTCGATCTCTGTCTCTCCATCAGTTCAGTTTTAGTCCTGCACTGCCATGGCAGAATGTTTCAAAAAAATATATAAAACACACGTCACCCCAGACTACACTAAACTGTACCCCTGCCTAATAGGGGTCAAAAATAATGACAATGTTGCTCACTGCACTGTTTGCAACAGTGACTTTTCTATTGTCCAAATGACTGTAAAAGACATGTTGAGGTGAGTTTAACAGGTGTCGTTCATTCATTAGCATAGATAACGTTATTTAAACTAGCTGGCTAGCTGCTAAGGAGCCACTCTATTGATGTCCTACATGATGAGGCCAAACTCTCTGTAGATGTGCTTAAAGTTGTAATAGAATAAAAAAAACTACTCCATGATAAAGATAGCAGAGTCAAGGGACATGGGGAGAAGGCAGGAATGGGGTACTGATCGTGGATGATCAGCCATGATCACGGTGAATGGTGGTGCTGGCTCGAAGGGCTGAATGGCCTACTTCTGCACCTATTGACTATTGATAATGTAATACAAGTACAGAAATAGCAAAAAACTATGCCTGCTCATCAACCAAGACAGCAGCAATTGTGAACATGGCACTGGAATCTCAATGTCCAGAGGATCTGTACAAGTTCATCCGGACAGAAAAAGGCCATACAGTATTTTGGTTGACGAAAGCTACGATATCATGTGTGAGAAGGAATGTGCCATTTTAGTCAGGTACTAGAATGAAACACAGGATAAGGTAACAGTTGGATTTGTAGACGTTACAGTGTGCAATGATGCCAAAGCTGAAAACATATTCAACTGCATTGTATCATCCATGCATGACAAAGGCCTTAAATGGTCTAATTGTGTAGGATTTAGCAGTGACAACTGCAATGTGATGATTGGCAAAAACAACTCTGTCTTATCAAGAGTGAAAGCACAAGCCCCTCATATTCACAGCGTTGGCTGTCCAAGTCACCTGGCCAACATTTGTGCCAAAACTGCTGCTAAGGAGCTCTCAATGTCACCTGAAGAACTGCTCATTGACATCTACTACTACTTTGAGAAAAGTTCCAAATGAAGAGAAGACCTAAAACAGTTTCAAGAGTTCTGCAATGTTACCCAGCAGAGAGTAAAAAAGCATTGTCCTACACGCTGGCTTTCTTTAGGAAAAGGTTTGGACCATCTGCTCCACCAATGGCCAGCCTTCATTTCATATTTTGAGTCAAAGAGTGGGAATCAGAAGTCATCTCATATTCAGAAGAGGCTGAAAGGCCCCCAAATGAAAATATACATGCTTTCTCCATAATGTCACACAATGTTTTGACAAATTCAATTTGATTTTTCAAAACTAGGTACCTATCCTCTTCAAGTTGGATCAGAGTGTAAAAGAGCTCCTGCATGGGATGAGGCAGAAAAATGGTTTGGCACAGCCAAGAAGGGCCACAAGGCCTGTTTCTGTGCTGTAATGTTCTATGGTTCAATGGTTCTATGACATAGCAAGCAGATTTACTGAGCTAAAGGTATTGAGAGAACAGAACAGAACATTCAGGAGATAGATGTGAGCAACCCTGAAATTCACCGCCCAGATGAAGAGCTTTTTACTGGGTACCTGGCAAGGAGGCAGTTGCTAAGCGATGAAGCACAAGAGATCCCCCCTTACAAGACAAAGCAGTTCATCAAAGATGTCAGATGCATCTATGTCAGGTACTTTCAAAAATCTTGGAGAATTTCCCAATGAGAGACCAAATCTTGAAAAATCCGTCAGTGGTCAATACGGAGAGCCAAGATGAGGTGAATCCAGAACAGATTTTTACTTTGGCAGAGAGATTTCCAAATGTGATCAAGGCAGATGCAAGAGAACAGCTCCACTTGGAAGTCCTGGATTATGTCTCAACTAACCTTGAAGGACTGGTGCCAAACTACAAAAGTTTGACAGTTGAGTTCTGAGGGAAGCTGTCCAAAGTAAAATCTATGATATATATGTGTGTGCGTAAATAGTTTCAATATGTGATCAAATAAATTGTTGTGTTCCTTCAGAGTCAAATGTCCTGTATACATGCACCCTTAGAGGTTGACCCCGGGGGGGGGGGCGGATATGGGGTTGCATGGGGTGGGGGTGCTACCTCCCTGAAATGGTGGTGATACTTCCCTGAAATGAGTTTTTGCAGAGTGGAATGTCTGCAAAACATGTCATGTTAATATAAAAACAAACTGTTGGAGAAACTCAGCGTGCCATACAGCATCTGTGGAGGGAAACAAATTGTCGATATTTCAAGTTGAGACTCTGCATTGGGTCTGTGAGTGGAGACGGAAGATAACAGTATAAAGGTGGTGGGTGGGGGAGGAGGTGAAAAATGCATTGAGAAAGGGTGAGGGATGAGCCAGACGGGGCAGGGGTGGAGTTGGGCAAAAGCTGCTGAAGGCTAAGTACGAATACAAAGGTATCAGTGCTGGAGCCCCAGAGGCCTACCCGTGCCTGGAGTCCGGCGGCCTACCCGCACACGAAACCTAAGTAAGGAAGATGATTCTGAGAACTATTGGAGCAGAGAGGAAGGCCAAATAACACTGTGAGCATGAGGATTTATCGGTTGAAGTGTGTAGCTAGTAGGCAGATGGAATTGTAAAATCTAATTTTCAGACTATTGTGCTGAAGGCTATCCATGTGGAATGTAGGTGGGCCTCATCCCGGCCACGGAGAAAGCCAAGGGTGTTGATCTTTCTTTAAAACTAATTCAACCCAGCATAGCAGTCAAAGTGTATCTGCTGTGATCAGGAACAACAACGTGCAGAATATTAGTGAATAGCCAACATAACAATCCTTTAAACTTAAGTATTTTTTCTACCAGATGTTGTTGAGCCAAAATAGTTTGCTTAAAAAAAGTTACTGTCCTTTTAAACACAAATAGGTAAGTTTGATACATTTATAACCACAGTTAACATCTTTGTGTGAAGCAGAAAATATCAAAGGTGGCCTTTGAGATTGCTGGACACAGGATTTCTAACCATGTCATGTTTCTGAATTGGAGAAAGTGAGAAAACGTGAATGTTGTAAGTTGTAAGGAAAGTGCCAGGGGAAGTGGAGGGATAAAAGGAAATGCCTTTGACAGAGGGGCTAAAGTTATCCTATTGCCATCTCAAAGACAGCAATGAACATTAAACTGACAGCAGCAGCACTTGTGTCAGGTAAATTCTCTTGGTTCCCATTCTATCTCTCTCACACACACACACACACACACACACACACACAGAGCTCTTTTACGTTGTAGGAAAAGGGAAAGAATGAAAAGAAGCAACATACATCAAAGTTGCTGGTGAACGCAGCAGGCCAAGCAGCATCTATAGGAAGAGGCGCAGTCGACGTTTCAGGCCGAGACCCGGTCTCGGCCTGAAACGTCGACTGCGCCTCTTCCTATAGATGCTGCTTGGCCTGCTGCGTTCACCAGCAACTTTGATGTATGTTGCTTGAATTTCCAGCATCTGCAGAATTCCTGTTGTTTAAGAATGAAAAGAAACTTGTTTTCTCAATTTCTGAAAAACAGAATCCATCCCAAAACACTAACAACATCCCTTGCTCCACAACCGCTGTGTTTCCATCGTATTCTATATTTATTTCAGATTTACTTCTGGTGTTCCTTTTTTGCTTTTAGTTCACACTTTTAGTGACGAGCAGCACACTAAAGAAAACAGATCGTTAGCAAAAGTTATTAAGTGACAAATGGTTTGCAACAGCATCTATATGTTAAGTTAGCCAGAGAACTTACACCTCTTCTTCCATACAACGACTCCATAAGCCATATCACTTGAAGAAATTTATTATCAAACTACAAGCCAGTAAAAATTGACAGCTGGAAAAGTTTGGTGAATCATAATCAGGGAGGAAGGCTCAGAGCGGTAATGAATCTCATCATTCCACAACTGACCAAGCCTTTTGCCTGTCATCATTGTGAATCCCTCAGTCAAAGTAGGCCATTGTGGCTCCAAGAGATCCACTGTGTTGGAGGCCTTCTTGCCACGGCTTCTTTGCAAGGTGGAACTGGAGCCAGTGTTGACCAAACCTTAAGCAGCAGATCCCAATGCCTTGCATCCCTCTCGGTATGACCACCTTGTTAGCATTTCAGAACTTACTTTAATCACATGTTTCACTGTCTTAGAATGTTCCTGATATTCAGGGAAATTTAACAACAGTCCAACTGGGTTCAAGTAAATAAAAATAACATTTATAACCAATTTTTTTTAAATAAGCTTTAAAAGTATCAATTCACTGTCCATTCACATCAGCTCCATCATGGGCACTAACCTCCCCAGCACTGAGGTCATCCTCAAAGCGGCAGCATCCATCACGAGTGGCCTGCATCACCCAGGACATGCCCTAATCTCACTGCTACCATCAAGCAGGAGACACACAACTTGAAGGCAACTCCGCTAATGCCCCACCTCCCCCTCGTACCCCATCCGTTATTTATTTATATACACACATTCTTTCTCTCTCTCTCCTTTTTCTCCCTCTGTCCCTCTCACTATACCCCTTGCCCATCCTCTGGGTTTTCCCCCCTCCCCCTTTTCTTTCTCTCTGGGCCTCCTGTTCCATGATCCTCTCATATCCCTTTTGCCAATCAGCTGTCCAGCTCTTGGCTCCATCCCTCCCCCTCCTGTCTTCTGCTATCATTTTCGATCTCCCCCTCCCCCTCCCACTTTCAAATCTCTTACTCACTCTTCCTTCAGTTAGTCCTGACGAGGGGTCTCGGCCCGAAACGTTGACTGTACTTCTTCCTAGAGATGCTGCCTGGCCTGCTGCGTTCACCAGCAACTTTTATGTGTGTTGCTGGGGATGTTTTAACTTATCAGGCAGCCCAAGGAGGGCTCAGGGTTGCGAGACCACACAGCAAGTGCAACTGCCTTAACTCAGAATGCTGCTGCTGGGTTCAAAGACAAGCAAAGAAAGAAATCAGGTACAATTTCCGGCGCATACCAAACTTTCACCTTGCCGTATGCAGATGCCGAGTCATAGACAGGATGAACACAGGAGGGTGAACAGGCACCAGTTCCCAAAGTAACTACATCACATGGCAGAGCTCAATCCAACTGTTCCCTATGGCACTGCACTTCACCCACGGTGGAGCTTCATCTACATTTACCATGGAAATAACTCTCATTGCTGCTTGATCCAGCTATTCCCTCGGGAAGCATTCCCAGGATGGAGCTCAGTCTCTACGGAACTGGCCCAGTTTACTTGCAGCATGCTTTAGATAAGTTGATAAAGTTTATTACTTATTTAGAACAACACACACAAAATGCTGGAGGAACTCAGCAAGTCAGGCAGCATCAAGTTCAACTTCTTGGGTATTAAGATCTCTGAGGACTTAACTTTGTCCCAACATATTGATGCAGTTATAAAGAAAACAAGACAGCGACTATACTCATTAAGAATTTGGAGAGATTTGGTACATCAGCAAATACACACTAAAACTTTTGTAAATGCACTGTGGAGAGCATTCTGACAGGCTGCATCACTGTCTGGTATTGGGGGGGAGGGGGGCTACTGTACAGGACCGAAAGAAGCTGCAGAGGGTTGTAAATTTTGTCAGCTCCATCTTGGGTACTAGCCTACAAAGCACCCAGGACATCTTCAAGGAGTGGTGTCTCAGAAATGCAGCGTCCATTATTAAAGACCCCCAGCACCCAGGGCATGCCCTTTACTCACTGTTACCATCAGGTAGGAGATACAGAAACCTGAAGACACACACTCAGCGATTTAGGAACAGCTTCTTCCCCTCTGCCATCCGATTCCTAAATGGACTTTGAACCCTTGAACACTACCTCACTTTTTAAAAATATATATTATTTCTGTTTTTGCACGATTTTTAATCTATTCAATATATGTATATTGTAATTAATTTACTTATTCCTTTATTAAGATGAAGACGCCGTGCCCCAGCGGCCTCAATGACTACAGACTGGTGGTATTGACCTCCCACACCATGAAGACCCTGGAGAGACTTGTTCTGGAGCTGCTCCGGCCTATGGTCAGGCCACACTTAGATCCCCTCCAGTTCGCCTATCAGACCCGACTTGGAGTTGAGGATGCCACCGTCTACCTGCTGAACTGTGTCTACGCCCACCTGGACAAGCCAGCGAGCACTGTGAGGGTCATGTTTTTTGACTTCTCCAGTGCGTTCAACACCATCCGCCCTGCTCTGCTGGGAGAGAAGCTGACAGCGATGCAGGTGGATGCTTTCCTGGTATCATGGATTCTTGATTACCTGACTGGCAGACCACAGTACGTGTGCTTGCAACACTGTGTGTCCAACAGAGTGATCAGCAGCACTGGGGCTCCACAGGGGACTGTCTTGTCTCCCTTTCTCTTCACCATTTACACCTCGGACTCCAACTACTGCACAGAGTCTTGTCATCTTCAGAAGTGTTCTGATGACTCTGCCATAGTTGGATGCATCAGCAAGGGAGATGAGGCTGAGTACAGGGCTACGGTAGGAAACTTTGTCACATGGTGTGAGCAGAATTATCTGCAGCTTAATGTGAAAAAGACTAAGGAGCTGGTGGTAGACCTGAGGAGAGCTAAGGTACCAGTGACCACTGTTTCCATCCAGGGGGTCAGTGTGGACATGGTGGAGAATTACAAATACTTGGGGATACGAATTGACAATAAACTGGACTGGTCAAAGAACACTGAGGCTGTCTACAAGAAGGGTCAGAGCCGTCTCTATTTCCTGAGGAGACTGAGGTCCTCTAACATCTGCCAGACGATGCTGAGGATGTTCTATGAGTCTGTGGTGGCCAGTGCTATCATGTTTGCTGTTGTGTGCTGGGGCAGCAGGCTGAGGGTAGCAGACACCAACAGAATCAGCAAACTCATTCGTAAGGCCAGTGATGTTGTGGGGATGGAACTGGACTCTCTGACGGTGGTGTCTGAAAAGGGGATGCTGTCCATGTTGCATGCCATCTTGGACAATGTCTCCCATCCACTACATAATGTACTGGGTGGGAACACGAGTACATTCAGCCAGAGACTCATTCCACTGAGATGCAACACAGACCGTCATAGGAAGTCATTCCTGCCTGTGGCCATCAAAGTTTACAAATCTTCCCTTGGAGGGTCAGACACCCTGAGCCAATAGGCTGGTCCTGGACTTATTTCCTGGCATAATTTACATATTACTATTTAACTATTTATGGTTTTATTACTATTTCTTATTTATGGTGCAACTGTAACGAAAACCAATTTCCCCCGGGATCAATAAAGTATGACTATGACTATTATATTATTTTTTCTTCTATATTATGTATTGCATTGAACTGCTGCTGCTAAGTTAGCAAATTTTACAACACATGCTGGTGATAATAAACCTGATTCTGATCTAAGGAGAGGAACAAAGAGCGGACATTTTTGGCCAACACCCCACATTAGGTCCCCTCCATAGATGCTTGCTGAATTCCTCCAGTATTTTGCGCGTGTTATTCTGGATTTCCAGCATTTGCAGAATCTCAGTTGAATGACCCATCTTTTTTTTAAAGAGCCAAGGATTGTACAGTATAAAAATTGTAGGCTATGTGAGAAAATATCAATGCTATTGCACTTTGGTTTTGTTAGTATTTGACTTCTGTTTGTCCATAATGGAAATACATTAGTTGTGATGGAAAAAGGAAGATACAGTGGTGCTAGAAAGTTTGTGAACCCTGTTGCATCTTCTCCATTTCTAAGCCTTCAGTGCAGATCATTCAGTGTGATCATGGCAGTTTTATCCCGGGCTTCATCTCCTCTTTTGTGCTAGTCCACATAACCCACATATCTGTGATCTTTATCTACTTCTGCTGTAAATACTCCCAATTATGTAGCCTCCACAAATCCCAAAGGTAGATAATTCCAGGAATTCACCACCCACACACCTCAGTTTAAAACAACTACTCCATATCTTGCAACTAGAACAGCAATTTCAAGATTTTCCCATTAATGAAAAGATCTTGATGTCTACTCTGTCATGTACACTTAGGATCTTGTATGTTTTAGTATGATCAACACACATTTGTTTAAAATCCAAAGAATATAGATAGCTTGCGATTGCACACCTCTCTTATTTCAGTGATTAGCCTAATTAATCTCTTTAGAACTACCTCCAATGTCAGTACATCCTTTATTAAATAAGTGGACCAATACAGTGCAAAGTAACTATAATTATAACATTGTATGTATTATTATACTTAAATAGCACAGTATTAGTGTATTTATACAAGTAAATATACAGTACATATGGCACAAGTACTGCATGCACGGTACTTACACAATATATGTAGTATTATTTAAGTATAATATAATACAAGCATACTTCACTATTTGTAACTACAATTCCTTTCAGATCCAGATTGTTTTTATTCAGGTAGTACTTAAAGGGGCAAAATTGGCACCTGAAGATGTGCATGGGGATCACATCATGCATTTGACCAAAATCCATTGCTTCTGTTGCGGGCAAACTCCATCCTTGGATGCACTCTCAGTTACATGCTTTATGCCTCAAGTAATAGTAGTAACTATTTTCCCCCTAAAAACATTTTATTCATAAAATTTTCAAATATACAACCTAATACCTTCATACTTTGCACCATGTGATTTGTTTATATGATCTATTCTGTATTATGTCCCTATGGTATCCAATTATCACATTGACAAAGATCACAGCATCTTTTCCCAGATGGTCTTGACAGCGTGCATTCCAGAAAGTGGTGGAATATAGTCTCACCCCCAAAACAGGTGTCTTGAGGGCAGAGTGCTGACTCTGACTATGCTTGCGCTTACAGGATATAGCAGAGAGGGCCCTCTCACCGCGAGCCAAGCAAGATGCTGTTTGGAAAGTCTGGTGATGAGGCATTCTTTGACTTTGACAGTCCGCTTAGAAAGACGTGCAATAAATCCACAATTTTCTTTCCAATGCACCTCAAGAATCTTCTGTGTGGATCATTGGCTGATTGACCTGTTTTCGAAGGTATTCTGTGTGGACTGTTCCCCGAGGAACATGGTATACAATATAGTCCAAATGAATGGAACAATCTACAACTGGAGCACTTCATCCAGAGACAAAGGAGACACACAATGCGAGGGGTAGTGGAGGCATGACAATCAGTGCCATTATTATACAGTGGATCAATGCTGAAAGATGTGCATGTTGCAATCAATAAATATATAATTAAATGACAAATCCCATCAGCTGTTCCATTAGATGCAAACTCCGAACACACATCACCTTTCACTCACCTATCATCATTCCCTTCAATCACCTGGGATCTTTTTCTTTGCTCCACCACATCTACACACTTTTAGTTTCACTGAGAGCCTCAAAAGGTACATCAAACTGCCTGCATACAGTGCCAGCTATTCAACATGACAGGCAGATCACACTGTGACTGTCACCGACTCTCTCTTACAGGAGATAGTGGTGAACAACGGAAGGCATCACACAGTCAGAATCAGGAGTAGTTCCATTAGGAGATAAACACAAATGCATTATTAACTTCTCTACCCATTCTCCCCACCACTGCCATGGAGGACACGGTACACACCATCCATCAAAGGTTCTGACTGGATCTAGTTCTCCTCACACCCCATTGTATTCACCATTGGGCAGCTAACTCTGAATTGCTGCTGCTGAGGACAAGAAACCAGGATCTTCTGAACTCAGCTCTTCTGTGATCCTAGTTCCTCAGTTGCTGTTAGCAAACTTCAACTTTAAGGAAACAAGCTGTACCACTGGGATGATGCTACATGAAACTACGAGAGCAGGCAATATCCTGTGGAATTTGAGCACCAACAGGGAATATCCAAAGGTGATTATTCTTATTTTGTAAGTACTGGAATAAATTCATAAATATTATTTGGTATGTTCATTCTGTGTTGATTTTTATTTTGGCATATGCCCCAGTGATTGCTATGAAAACTGGTAACAGGCAGAGGAAATGTACACCTATTGGTGAACGGAATTGTGTCTGTTGATATCTCAATTAATTGAAATAAAGAGAAAATACAGTAGATCCCAGTGAATCAGGGCAGCCACTTATTTGGAACAACACTTAAAGAACAAAAACTAATAGAGAAATCTGCTGGGATACCCTTTATTTATTTGGGACACTCTGCCACTTAATAGGGACAGAGGACCGTTGCTGAACAATTTCTAACTGTTGTCACTCAACGTGCATTTGTGTGGCATTTAGACACCATGTGCTTAGAACAAATAGTTTTTAAATAACAACAGTTACCTGTGTTTGTGATCAAAAAGCAATGATTTTTGTCATTGATAGTTAACAAGAAATTAGCAGCAAGACAATTCAGAACTGTTTTGCCCACTCTGGTTTTAAACATTCAGACTTGGAGATGCCAGAAATAGCCATTAGACATTAAGGAGCAAACATTTTTTCAAATAGTGTCAGGTATTACTTGTGTTATGTTATCCATTTGAGTGGGCATATGCCAATTCAAAAAGCAGTGATTTTTGATGATTTTGTTTCCTTATTTTGACTTTATGCAGGAAGGCAATGAAGGTAGTCCATTATCTTCACTAGGTGTCTGCGCTGATTTTGTTCATTTAGTCAATTAAAAGAACACAGTTGCCATTAATTCTTCCATCAATATCTATCAGGAACTAATACACAAGTTTTATATTACTGTGGTAATATTGGTAGTGTTCTTATTTGTTCTGTATCTCATTTAAATACATAATTTGTTACTCAGTTAAATGGTCATTTGTCCTTTTTTTGTAATTTATTTTTTATTGAAGTTCATCAAACAGAACTTTCCAGAAGATGTATTTCAGATACTAAAACTTTGGCTAATTGGGGCAGCCGCTTAATTGGACCAAAACGTCCCAATGTAACACAATTAATGGAATGTACTGTACATACAGCTGCCTTACCTACCAGCTATTTCCAAATACTCAGTTTTATTCCAAGTTTGCAGCATTTCAGTGCATTCCTGTTGGATCACAGTGAAATGAGTTGTTCACAGACAAATCCACCCTTCCTCTTTCTTGCTTCATGATCTGCGGCAGGGGGTTGTGCAGTAATGTAATCGACAGCTCGTCAAAAGCCTTGTGATTCACTCTGACATATTACAAGTTTCCGGTAGAGCAGTTCAGGCATGTTGATCATATTCTATTCTATGTCATGTCCCAGTGGCATGGTAGCATAATGAATTACAGTGCCGGTGACTCAGGTTCAGTTCCTGTTGCTGCCCGTAAGGAGTTTGTACGTCCTCCTCGTGACTGAGTGTGTTTCCTCCAGGTGCTCCAGTTTCTCACCACAGGTCCAAAGCCCTGCAGGTCGGTAGGTTAATTGGTCATTGTAAATCGATTAGGTTTGGCTTCGAAGGGTCGGAGTGCCCATATGCGCTGTATCTCAATAAATAAATAAACTCACCATCACGAAATCGGGTTCATTTCAGGTTTGGCTGTCACGGCCCTTGCTTTCACCGAGTCCATTGGTCATCACACTGAACACGGGGCCCCCCAGCGCTGTGTGCTCAGTCCACTGCTGTTCACTCTGCTGACCCACGACTGTGCTGCAACACACAGCTCAAACAACATCATTAAGTTCGCCAATGACATGACCGTGGTGGGTCTCATCAGCAAGAACGACAACTCAGCATACAGAGAGGAGGTACAGCGGCTAACAGACTGGTGCAGAGCCAACAATCTGTCTTAGAATGTGAACAAAAGAGATGGTTGTTGACTTCAGGAGAGCACGGAGCGACCACTCTCCGCTGAGCATTGATGACTCCTCCGGTGAGATCATTAAGAGCACCAAATTTCTTGGTGTTCACCTGGTGGAGAATCTCACCTGGTCCGTCTACACCAGCTCTGTAGCAAAGAAAGCCCAGTAGCGTCTCTACTTTCTGCGAAGGCTGAGAAAAGTCCATCTCCCACCGCGCCCCCCCCCGCCCCGGCATCCTCACCACCTTCTATGGAGGATGCATCTCGGATGGCAAGACCCTGCAGCGGATAGTGAGGTCAGCTGAGAAGATCATCGGGGTCTGTCTTCCCGCCATTACAGACATTTGCACCACATGCTGCACCTGCAAAGCTGACAGCATTGTGAAGGATCCCACGCACCCCTCACACAAATTCTTCTCCCTCCTGCCATTTGGCAAAAGGTACTGAAGCATTCGGGCTCTCACAACCAGGTGGTGCTACAGTTTCTTCCCCCAAGCCATCAGACTCCTCAATACTCAGAGTCTAGACTGACATATACATCATTTATTATATTGCAATTTGTCCTCTACTGTGCCTATTGTCTTGTTTATTAATTATTGTACTGCCCTGCACTGTTTTGTGCGCTTTACGTGGTCCTGTGCAGATCTGTAGCCTAGTGCAGTTTTTATGTTGTTTCACGTAGTCTAGTGTAGCCTTGTGCTGTCTCACATAGTCTAGTGTAGTTTTGTGTTGTTTCATGTAGTACCGGGGTCCTGGAGGAACGTTGTTTCGTTTTTACTGTACCAGCAGCTTATGGTCAAAATGACAATAAACTTGACTTGACTTTTTAGGGGCAGCACTGTAGCATAGTGGTTAGCACAACGCTTTAAGGGTTAATTTGGGGGATTGCTAAGCAGTGTGAATCGAAGGGCCTGAAGGGCCTTTTCCACACTGTAGCTGAATAAAAGGCATGCAGGGAGGTGGCACAATGGAGTCAAGAGTCAGCACTAGATAGTCATAAACGCCAGGCTTTGTTGAGTTGCAAATGCAGCATACTATTTAAAAAACCAAACGCATGTCTACTGCAGGGCATGACAATACAGTAGACAGACCGAGAGAATGCAATCACTTTCCATTAAGGTACAACACAATAAAGCAAGTTGTTCAAAGTACATTTATTATCAAAGTATGTATAAATTATGTAACCTTGAGATTTGTCTCCTTACAAACAGCCAAAAAACAAAGAAACTCAAAAGAATCCATTTTAAAAAAAAGACAGTCATTTGCCCAGTGTGCAGAGAGGGAAAAAAGCCAATTGTGCAAACAATAAAGTAAGAAGCATTTAGAATGAAAGTGAATCCATAGACACGAAGCTCGAGGCCTGGGCCTCAGCCTCAGCCTCAGCCTCAGCCTATGGCAGAGCGGAGTAAACATTGTCAAATCGACAGACACTTATAAACAGGTTACAACAAATCTGGCAGAGAGATATAGGCAGGTTGAACCAATGAGCAGTAATTTGACAGATGGAGTATAGGGTGGGGGGGGTGGAATCACCCATATTGCTAGGAAAGGGAGAAAATCAGAGTTTTGTTTAAATGGAGAGGTACTAGATATTGCAGGAAAACGGGAGGATCTGGAGATTTTATATGAAATACAAAAAGTTAATAGGCAAGCATATCAAGTAACTAGGAAAATAAATAGGCTACTGGCCTTTATTACAGAAAATGCCATATAATAGCTAGGAAATTGTGGCATAATTACACAGAGGATTGGCCAGACAACAGCTGGATTGCCACATACAGTATATTTTTGGTCCTCTTACTTAAGAGGGGATATTCTTATTTTCATGGCAGCTTAAAGCAGATTCATTAAGTTAATTCATGGGATAAAGGGGTCAGCTTAGGATAAAATGTTGAGCCCAAAGCAGATAGAAAAAAAACTGAGAGGTGATCGTATTGAATCAAAAGATACAGGGGTAAATGGAAGTCAAAAAGCTATGGATGTTGAAAATCTGAAATAAAAGCAAAGCATGGTCGAAATCCACAGCAGATCAAATAGCATGAGTAGAAAAGAATCAGAGTATATGGTCCACGATACTTCATTAGTCCACGGGTTTGTTGAGGGAGATGCTGAGAAGATGTTTCCATTTGCGGATTTGTTTCATAATAAGGGATGCTCCTTATTAGATTACTTCTCTCAGATGGTCATGAATCTTTGGAATTCCCTTGCCACAGAGATGTGAACATATTCAGGGCTGAGAGAGATATTTTATGGTCTAAGGAAGGCAAGGGGAATGGGGAATGAGGATCAGGAAAGAGAGTGGAGCTGCAGCCAAGATCAGATCACTCATACTCTCATTAAATGGCAGACATCCCACCCTGCAAAAACTCATTTCAGGGAGGTATCACCCCACCTCCCGTCGACCTCCAAGGGTGTATGTAATACCTTGTATAGTGATTTTGTCTAATCTGTAAACCAAGTTGGGTATGTGCAGCAAATGTGACATTAAAATATATGCTTATATTATATTATATTATCATGTTTATCTTATTACAACTTTAAGCAAGTCTACAGGGAGTTTGGCCTCATCACGTAGGACATCAATAGCGTAGCTCCTTAACACCTAGCCAGCTAGTTTAAATAACGTTAGCTATGCTGTAATGACACCTGTTAAACTCACCTCAACATGTCTTCTACATTTTAACCCACCGTGGACAATAGAAAAGTCACTGTTGCAAACAGTACAGTGAGCAACACTGTCATTATTTTTGAGGTCGACTGTAAAGCCTGCCCACAGAGAAAACTGATAGGTCTACTTAGCAGGGGTCCCCAACATTTTTTGCACCGCAGACCGGTTTAATATTGACAATATTCTTGCGGACTGGCCGACCCGGGGGTGGGGTGTTAATCACAACCGGAATATAGGTGATAAGTCAATAACATCATAACATTTTAAGTAACGTTTGGATATTAAACACACAGCGCATATTTTCCCCATATAAACATATAAAATCATTGCAACACACCAATATCGCTGAATCAGTGCGAGCCCTGGGCTTGTTTTCCTGCAATAAGACGGTCCTGTCGAGGGGTGATGGGAGACAGCGATACTCGAAGGGGGTTCCTTATGTCCAGTCTATTCTGCAATTAGTTTTCATTGCATTCATCGCAGAAAACTCCGCTTCGCAGCGATATGATGTTGGAAATAGAAGCAACGTTTTCAGTGTTTTTGTGGCTATCTCAGGATATTTAGCCTTGACTTTGATCTGGAATGCTGGCAGAGATGTTATGTCAAACAAACTTTTCAGCTCGCCGTCATTTACAAGCTCGAGGAGTTGATCTCCTTCCCGCGCTGACACGGATGACGCGCAGGTAATGACCTCGCGTGCGTTCAAGTTCAACAGTGCGTGACAGGGAATGAGGAAAGGTGCAAATGACTCATATCATTTCATATCGCCAAATCATATAGTTTCCTCACGGCCCGGTAGTTGGGGACCACTCTTAGCATGAAGGAGGACCAATCAAGAGTGCTCGCTCTCCCTCTCCCTCTCAAAAAAATCTATTTCCGGGATATTGTATATAATTTCCGGGTGTCAGGGAGCCACTATTGATATGCGGGAGACTCCCGGATCTTCTGGGAGAGGTGGGATGTCTGAAATGGTGCAGCAGGCTTCAGGACTAAATTCCCAAAGCACCAACACAGCACTTCTGCCAGTAATGAATACTTCCAGCAGATATTAACAATGTTTACAACAAGATGCTTACCAATAGGACAACCAGCTAACTTATGCTACAACTCTGGATACTCACTAGAAATAAGAAAATGGTATCCAAACAACTGTTATATAGACTGAATTTTGCAGTCAATAAACCTGATTCCTTACCTCTTATAGTAATGCTGGGAAGAAAACAATGAATGCAATCCACTAATGAAAGACTATGTTATCATCAGTGCCTCAGTATGTTCAAAGAACCTTAAAAACCATGAGAAAATAAATAAAAGTCCTGAATACTGGGTCTATTTAATGCATTAAATAGTTAGCCAAAATATTTTTGGCCATTTTGCTGTAACTGTTATTTAATGCATTTGTTTTCATAGTTAAAACAAGAAGTTGATTTATTTAGTTCCGCTCGATAACTAAATGAGTTTGTGAAGATCTAGCTACTTAAACCCTACAGAGGCAGGACAAGTTAGCCAAAATATTTTTGGCCATCTTGCTGTAACTGTTATTTGAAATAAATGTCCAGTTAGACGTCAACAAACTGCCACTGATTCTTAACAACTGGTGTGCAACATTAATAAGATTCTACAACATGTCATGCAGTAATACTTCAAAAAGAGGCCATGAAATTTGCAGTTTTCCTTGAGAGTTCCCCTTTCTCAGTTCCTCCCTCTCCACACATTCATTATCATTCCATGGCCTCGTCTACTACTGCGATGAGGTCAGAGTAAGTTTGGAGGAGCGACATCTTATATTCCATCTGACTAGCCCCCAACCTGATGGCATGAACATCAATTTCAATAACTTCCAGTATTCCCCCTCCCCTTTTCTTTTTTTCCATCCCTATTCTGGTTTCCCTCTCTTCTTCTCACCTGCCAATCACCACTCTCCAGTGCCCATCTCTCTTTCCTTTCTTACATGGTCCACTTTCTTATTCAGCACTTCCACCCATCACCTCTCTGCTTCTTACCCCCTCCTTGCCCACACACTTTCCCCTTTACCTAGTTTCACCTATCACTTGCCAGCTTGTATTTCTTCTTCGCCCTTCCTTTTCTGTCCTGATGAAAGGTCTCAGCCCAAAACATTTACTGTTTATTCCCCTGCAAAGATGTTTTCTGACTCGCTGAATTTCTCCAGCATTGCGTTTATCTTGCTCAGGGTTTCCAGCAAATGTTTCAGTAAGTTTAACACGTATACTGCAAATCTATAAAAGAGTCGAGCATGATCATTTGTGTGTCTTCCACTAATTGCCCATGATGAAAGAAAGGCGGCCTGTGCAGCATAGTGGACTAAATCTGATACACTGGATCAATTTCACATATCACCACACATAAAGTCAATAACATTAAATATGTATTCCCTTTTGAAATCTGGAGAAAACTCACACAGGATAAGATGTAAACTATAAGTTAGCATCTGAATTCAGAATTGAATCTGCAGCACCATGCGTTAATTTATAGGACACAGTAGAGAAAGATGCACTGTCTATATAAATAGGCAACTGAACTTGTACTATCGCCCATTTGAAATATTGAGCAGGTCAAACTTGCCGTCTAGATTTGCAGCAGGAATGTCACCACAGGCTTGGATTCTGCTAACAGCACATGTAACATTTCTACTGATAAATCACTGCTGGCTCAGTTATATTGAAACATAATACAATGTAATTGTCAGCCAATCATCTCACACATTTAATGTACAAGATAGTAAGTACATTCTTGTACTAGCCATTAGAAATGACAGGTAGACAAAGGCTGAGGTTCTGTAGTTAACATTTGCGACCTAGTAAGGTCTCCACAGATGGTATAGGTTCTGTTCAGTATGAATGAATCTACACATTGGTGAGACTTAAATTGAGGGTCCCATAATGCACTCCTGTTTAATGAAAACTTAAATTGTAATTTCTAATGAGCCCAACAGAACGCATTCAATATACCCAGTCAGAATATCCACCTCGAGGGAATCCAGCTCCAGACAGACTCCAGCCTTAGAATGATTGGCAATAACGCCACATGAAATGTAAATCAAGTACCTCATGCAAGTTAGTCGTTAGTTTATTTAATCCTTTTAAGGCTTGTTTGTGGCTGATATTTTATCAAACAAGCCCTCACAATCAAACAATCATATTACAAAATATGACTGGGCTTCCTCCAATCACTGAACAAGCCAGGAGCAGTTAAATTGAATCATTTCGTGCCAGCAATCCAGTTCTCAAACCAGTTTTCTTCTGGTTTAAGATGGCACTGGTGAAGCACAGCAAAGACTTACTAGCAGCAAACACAATTATTAACCACCTTATTAATCACACTTATCTGGAAAATGATCACTGCAATCAATAATCTGGAACTTCCCTTTCGGGGTCAAGCTTTTAAACCTCCTGTACAACCTGGCAGTTTTACAGCATCAAATGAAGTGTTGAAGGTGTAGGACTTTTGCAGCGTGCCATGTAGAGGCTGAATGAAGGCATTGGGGCCTAGACCTGAGAGTGGGGAATGAGCCAATGTTTGGGGGCTGGTGCAGACTTGCAGCCAATTTGAAGCAGCAGAACCAGGCAAGGCAAAGTCGAGGCAGAGGGACCTGAACTTCAGTTTGAGGAACAAGCCGAAGTTTGAACAACTTGTGCACCGGCCAAATTAGAAAGGTCAAGTATAGACCAAGTTGAGGCAGCAGGTCCTGGGCCTGAGAGCGTACTGAAGTGGCAAGGGCCAGGTCTGAGAGTGACGGATAACCGCTATTTGGCCAATTTAAGTGCTGGGCCAGACTGAAAAGTTTAGGGTGTCTACGGACAGAGGCAATGGACGGGCAGGTTCAGCTCACCGCTCTGTGAGATTTATTCATCTCTGTGCTGAACTGAGGCTG
This sequence comes from Mobula hypostoma, assembly GCF_963921235.1. NCBI lineage: Eukaryota > Metazoa > Chordata > Chondrichthyes > Myliobatiformes > Myliobatidae > Mobula > Mobula hypostoma. Next base: position 104,594,341 of record NC_086100.1, on the reverse strand, counting down.
CAACCTGCAACTAACGGGCTCCTGGACCGGCTGTGACTGGCCTTGTGGCTATGGACTCATTGCTATGAACTACAATTCTGAACGTTATTTGCTTATTTTTATTGTTTTCATGATTTGCTGTTTTCCTGCACATTGAGTGTTTGATTTTTTTTTAAATGAGTTCTATTGGGTTTCTTTGTTTTGTGGCTGCCTGTAAGGAGACAAATCTCAAGACTGTATACAGTATATATAACCTGAACTTTAAAAAACTATCAATGAGCAGCCCCAGGTTCTCAAACAACAAAGTTCTGACAACAGACCCAAAATCAACTGGATCCTTAATTCCATCAGGAGATCATCGTCAGTATGAATCACTGATAATATCTCCTTCACACTGACAATCAACAAAGGCATACCTCAAGGATGTGTGCATATATCACTGCTCTACTCTGACTGCTCAATCACCCTTTATGAATTTGCAGATGACACCACTGCTGTTGGTAGACAGCAGCAAAATGGCATACAGCAGCGGTCCCCAACCACCAGGCCGCGGACAGGTACCGGGCCATGAGGAAACGATATGAGTCAGCTGCACCTTTCCTCATTCCCTGTCACGCACTGTTGAACTTGAACACAGGGGTTCCAACTGTCCCTTATTTGCCGGGACATCCTGTATATTGGGTTAAATTGGTTTGTCCCATACGGGACCGTCCTTGTCCCGTATTTCCCCCGCTAAGGTAGAGCATTCCTATGAAACCTTTCGTGCCAAAATGTCGTAAAACGAAGAAGCAATTACCATTAATTTATATGGGAAAAGTTTTTGAGCGTTCCCAGACTCAAAAAAATAACCTACCAAATCATACCAAATAACACATAAAACCTAAAATAACACTAACATATAGTAAAAGCAGGAATGATATGATAAATACATAGCCTATGTAAAGTAGAAATAATGTATGTACAGCGTAGTAGGGAAGATTAAGCCAAAAATGATTTGTGGAAAAAAAATCGGCACGTACGCGCATGTGCTTGTCATATATGCACACGTCACGCATGCGCACACAGATGCCTGCATAAGGCTTCATGGTCATGGTAGTCATTCTCGGGGTAAACACAAGTGACCCAGCAACACACGCAAAAAATGCTGGTGAACGCAGCAGGCCAGACAGCATCTATAGGAAGAGGTACAGTCAATGTTTCGGGCTGGGACCCTTCGTCAGGATTTGACTGTTACTTTTGTCCCTTATTTGGGAGTGAGAAAGTTAGCAACCCTAACTGTAAAAGACATGTTGAGGTGAGTTTAACCCTAATTGAACACCCCCCCCCCCCGACCTCCAGTCGGCCAGTCCGCAAGAATATTATCAATATTAAACCGGTCTGTGGTGCAAAAAAGGTTAGGGACCCCAGCATACAGGAGTGAAGCAGATCAGCTGGTTGAGTGGTACTGCAACAGCAACCTCGCATTCTTGGTCAGCAAGACCAAGGAATTTGTTGTGGATTTCAGGAAGAGGAAGTCGAGAGAACATGCTGTCCTCTTTAAGGGATCAGCAGTAGAAAAGGTGAGCAGCTTCAAGCTCCTAGGTGTCAACATCTCAGAAGATCTATTCTGGGCCCAGCACATTCACAAAGAGGGTATGCCAGTAGGAGTCTGAGAAGGTTTGGTACTATTGCATATTTCTACAGCTATGCAGTGGAGAATGGCTGCATCACAGCCTGGTACGGAGGCTCCAATGCACAGGACTGCAAGAGGCTGCAGGGAACTTCAGATTCAGCCAGTTCCACAGTCATAACCTTACCCCCATTGCAGACGTCCTCAAGAGGCAGTGCCTCACAAAGACGGTATCTCTCAGCACCCAGAACATGCCTTCCTCTCATTACTGCCACCTGGGAAGAGGTGCAGGAGCCTGAAGACCCACACTCAATGGTTCAGGTACAGTTTCTTCCCTTCTATCATCAGACTTGTGAATGGTCCATAAAACTATGAATTTTTCCTTTTTATTGCCTCATTTATTTTGTAGTTTGTACAGTAGTAATTTTATACCTTTCCTCTGTTGCTGCTGCGAAACAATGAATTTCAAGTTATGTAAGACCATGATAATGTTGTGGCTGTGAAGGAGGTCACTGGAGGGACACTGACACTAGTGGATATAGAAACATAGAAACATAGAAAATAGGTGCAGGAGTAGGCCATTCGGCCCTTCGAGCCTGCACCGCCATTTATTATGATCATGGCTGATCATCCAACTCAGAACCCAGCCTTCCCTCCATACCCCCTGACCCCTGTAGCCACAAGGGCCATATCTAACTCCCTCTTAAACATAGCCAATGAACTGGCCTCAACAGTTTGCTGTGGCAGAGAATTCCACAGATTCACCACTCTCCGTGTGAAGAAGTTTTTCCTAATCTCGGTCCTAAAAGGCTTCCCCTCTATCCTCAAACTGTGACCTCTCGTTCTGGACCTCCCCAACATCGGGAACAATCTTCCCGCATCTAGCCTGTCCAATCCCTTTAGGATCTTATACGTTTCAATCAGATCCCCCCTCAATCTTCTAAATTCCAACGAGTACAAGCCCAGTTCATCCAGTCTTTCTTCATATGAAAGACCTGCCATCCCAGGAATCAATCTGGTGAACCTTCTTTGTACTCCCTCTATGGCAAAGATGTCTTTCCTCAGATTAGGGGACCAAAACTGCACACAATACTCCAGGTGTGGTCTCACCAAGGACTTGTACAACTGCAGTAGTACCTCCCTGCTCCTGTACTCGAATCCTCTCGCTATAAATGCCAGCATACCATTCGCCTTTTTCACCGCCTGCTGTACCTGCATGCCCACTTTCAATGACTGGTGTATAATGACACCCAGGTCTCGTTGCACCTCCCCTTTTCCTAATCGGCCACCATTCAGATAATAATCTGTTTTCCTATTTTTGCCACCAAAGTGGATAACTTCACATTTATCCACATTAAATTGCATCTGCCATGAGTTTGCCCACTCACCCAACCTATCCAAGTCACCCTGCATCCTCTTAGCATCCTCCTCACTGCTAACACTGCCATCCAGCTTCGTGTCATCCGCAAACTTGGAGATGCTGCATTTAATTCCCTCATCCAAGTCATTAATATATATTGTAAACAACTGGGGTCCCAGCACTGAGCCTTGCGGTACCCCACTAGTCACCGCCTGCCATTCTGAAAAGGTCCCGTTTATTCCCACTCTTTGCTTCCTGTCTGCTAACCAATTCTCCACCCACACCAATACCTTACCCCCAATACCGTGTGCTTTAAGTTTGCACACTAATCTCCTGTGTGGGACCTTGTCAAAAGCCTTTTGAAAATCCAAATATACCACATCCACTGGTTCTCCCCTATCCACTCTACTAGTTACATCCTCAAAAAATTCTATGAGATTCGTCAGACATGATTTTCCTTTCACAAATCCATGCTGACTTTGTCCGATCATTTCACCGCTTTCCAAATGTGCTGTTATTTCACCGCTTTCCAAATGTGCTGTTAATTTCACCGCTTTCCAAATGTGCTGTTAATTTCACCGCTTTCCAAATGTGCTGTTAATTTCACCGCTTTCCAAATGTGCTGTTAATATAGAAGTCTTTATACAGAAAAACGTTAGTTTTATTAGAGACACTTTTGGAAGCAGGGGCCTGCCTGACCCAAATGACATGACATTTTTATATGCTAAAGATCAAAGGTAACAGCAGGACAATTCAATAGTTACAATGCATCTACAATGCTTCCTTTGAATTATATACAATTTTTCAAACACCTCCACTTTCCCACCCACACCTAGCCACCCAAAATACAAGTTAATTCACACTGACTCTGGGCCGCACTCATGCATATGCAGGCTTCTGTGATCAAGTGTTCCTTTGTTTGCAATTGACCCCAGTCTGCAGCTCCAGGAAGGCCATTGTTCAGAGCTACATTTTAAATCCAATCTACAAACCACATTCAGGTCTGAAGACTCAATGTTGTTGAAATCAGTATTTGCGATATACCATAACTCCAGAATATGCCCAAATGATAATAAATCTGATTTTAATTCTGAAATTCAGAACTTTGAAATATGTATGTACAAATAGTGTAAGCATTTTAATGTTTGGGTGCCGTGGAATGGAAAGTCCAGTGGAAAGAAAAACAATTTCTAATGTAATTGTACATTAGAGTTTTAATGGTTTGCTTTACCTGCTTCAAAATAAATGGCACATTAATTTTTGTAGTCTATTTTGTAATTATGCCTTTGCCCTGTATTGCAGCACAAAATAGAGAGGGCAGAGGGACAAGATCTGACCAGCTCTGATGTAAAGCTATCAGATTGAAACATTAAACATTTCAAGGATGTTGAGGATTTCCAGGATTTTCTGTTCTTAATTCAGATTTCTATCCGCAGATGTTCTTTCTCTGCCTCAAGAAGGCAGCATCCATAACCAAGGACTCTCTATCTGAGACAAGCCCTCTTCCAATTACTACCATCAGGGAGGAGGTACAGGAACTTAAAGACCAAACTTATTGTTTTAGGGACAGCTTATTCTTTCCTACCATCACATTTATGAATGATTACCAAATCCATGAACTTCAACCTCACTATTCCAGACATCCCACCCTGCAAAAACTCATTTCAGGGAGGTAGCACCACCAATTTGTGGGAGACTCCCGGAACTTCTGGGAGAGGTGGGAAGTCTGCAATAGAGTAGCTCCTTCAGCTAGCCAGCTAGTTTAAATAACGTTAGCTATGCTAATGAACAAGTGACACTTGTTAAACTCACCTCAACATGTCTTTTACAGTCTTAACCCACCATGGGCAATAGAAAAGTCACTGTTGCAAACAGTGCAGCGAGCAACACTGTCATTATTTTGACCCCTATTAGGCAGGGGTACACTCTAGTGTAGTCTGGGGTGACGTACGTTTTATATTTTCTTTGTTTGCAACACTCTGCCATGGCGTGTTCTCGTTCTCTCTCTCTCTCTCATTCTCCCTCTCTCTAAAAAAATAAATAAATCAATCAATTTCTGGGATATTGTATATAATTTGCGGGCATCAGGGAGCCACTATCAATATGCAGGAGGCTCCCGGAACTTCCAGGAGAGGTGGGATGTCTGCTATTCCTCTTGTACACTACTTTTTATTTTTTGTGTAACTTGTAGAAATTTGTTATGCCTGCACTGTACTGCTGCCAGAAAACATCAGATTTCACAACTAATGCCAGTGACAATTAACACGATTCTGATTCTGTTCTGATGACCGAGTAATATAAATTAAAATCAAAAAGTGCTGGAAACTCCCAGGTCCGACAGCATCAGTGGCAACAGAAACCGAGTCAATGTTTCAGATCAAGGACCATTCATCACAACACACTTCTGATTTTATTTCAGATTTCCAGCACAGTAACTTTTGATTTTCTACTCAAACTCACTGAATTTTCTCTCTAAGCACTGCCTAATCTGTTGAATGTTTTAAATATTGCAGGAACTGCAGTGTTTTGTATGCGCATTTCAGCGTTTCTCTTTCCATCACTGTTCTCATTCATCTCCTTCTACAGTACCTATAAAAAATATTCCACCCCCCTCACAAAGTTTTCATGTTTTGTTTTACAACATTAAATCATAGTGAATTTAATTTGGCTTTTTTGACATTGTCAACAGAAAAAAACTCTTGTGTCAAAGTGAAAACAGATCTCTACAAAGTGACCTAAATTAATTAAATATAAAACTAAATGATTGCTTGCATAATTACTCACCCCCCCCCCATGTCAGTATTTAGTAGATGCACCAATGGCAGCAACTACAGACTACAGTGTGTGTGTGGATAGGTCTCTACCAGCTTTGCACATCTGGACACCGCAATTTTTCCCCATTCTTCTTTATAAAACTTCTCAAGCTCTGTCAGATTGCATGGGGATTGACAGTGAACAGACTTTTTCAAGTCCAGCCACAAACTTTCAATTTGACTGAGGTCTGGACTCTGACTTGGCCACTCCAGGACATTCACTTAGTTGTTTTTAAGCTGATCCCGTGTAGCTTTGGCTTTATGCTTGGGTCATTGTCTTGCTGGAAAACAATCCTTCTCCCAAGTTGCACTTCTCTTGCAGACTGTATCAGGTTTTCCTCCAGAATTTCCCTGTATTTTGCTGCATTCATTTTACCCTCTACCTTCACAAGCCTTCCAGGGCCTACTGCAGTGAAGCATCCCCACAGCATGATGCAGCCACCACCATGCTTCACAGTCGGGATGGTGTGTTTTTGATGATGTGCAGTGTTCAACTTATGCCAAACACAGCATTTAGTCTGATGGCCAAAAAGCTCAATTTTGGTTTCATCAGACCATGGAACCTTTTTCCCCATTGACTTCAGAGTCTCCTGTATCTCCTCTGGCAACCTCTAGCCTCCCCCCAAACAGTGGTTTTCTCTTTTCCACTCTCCCATAAAGCTGTGATTGGGGAAGCACCCGGACAATAGTTGTTGTATGCACAGTCTCTCCCATCCCAGCAACTGAAGCTTGTAACTCCTCCAGAGTTGACATAGGTCGCTTGGTGGCCTCCCTCACTAGTCCCCTTCTTGCACGGTCACTCAGTTTTTGAGGATGGCCTGCTCCAGGCAGATTTACAGCTGTACCATTTTCTTTCCATTTCTTGATGGCTGACTTAACTGTATTCCAAGTGATATTCAGTGATTTCAAAATTTTTTTTATATCCATCTCCTGACTTGTGCTTTTCAGTAACCTTTTCACAGAGTTTCTTGGAGAGTTCTTTTGTCTCCATGGTGTAGTTTTTGGAGGATACTGACTCACCAGCAGTTGGACTTTCCAGATACTGGTGCATTTTTACTCCAACCAATTGAAACACCTAGACTGCACACAGGTGATCTCCATTTAACTAATTATGTGACTTCTAAAACCAATAGGCTGCATCAGTGATGATTGGGTGTGTCATATTAAAGGAGGTGAATACTTACACCATCAATTATTGTGTGTTTTATATTTGGAAATTAATTTAGATCACTTTGTTGAGATCTGTTTTGACACAATAGTCTTTTTCTGTTGATCAGTGTCAAAAAAGCAAAATTAAATTCACTGTGATTCAAAGTTGTAAAACAATAAAGCATGAAAACTGCAAGGGAGGTGAATACTTTTTAAATAGGAGATTGAGACACAGTGCCTAAGACTCAGCAGCAGAGTACCAAACCATCACCATCTCAGCCAGCACTCCACCTTTGGTGTTCTTCAGCCTGTCTTATAACATAGACATTCCCTTCATTTTCTCCATCCTCCCCTTTCTCAGCAACTTAAAACCATGTTTGACTTCTAGCTTTTCCTAGTCCTAATGAGAGGTCACTGACCTGAAACGTTAACTTCATTTTTCTCTACCTGATTTACTAAAGGATATCCAGAATTTCCAGTTTGCTCCTATCAATCAGTCACTCAACCATCCAATAAAACATACTGAATCATAAATAAGGCAGTAGAGCTTTAGCAAATTGCAAAGAACATGCCAACTGCAGTCTGTGTTAGTGTGTAGGAAGCCACTGAGGGTGCGCTGCTTGTTTTGACCAGAGGTGCTGCTTATTATTTTCAAAAGAACAGGCCGGACCGCTCAGGAATACCAGCAAGATGTTGGTGCAATTGGACACAGTGGCCTATCAGGGGCGACAGAAGGGGCTTTGTCTTTTTTAAAGATGAGTGCAGGACAATGCTGGATATTCTGAACTTCAGGTACTTCAAGTCTACCCTATCAGTGAGTTGCTCATTGGCCGAGGAGCTGGACTTCGTATGGACCGTATTGCTGTCTTCTATAGGAAAGCATCGGAGTTGGTGCATGAAAGTGGTGTCCAGTCTAGCTGCAATTATCTTGGGCATTTCTGTTGCAATTGCAAGACCCTTTGTGACACTGGAAATGTAAAATGCTGCAAGTGCATTTCCCTTGTTTATTGGTGAGACAGACAGTTGGGAGCTGTGTGGCGTCAACTGCAGTGAGGACTAGGCCTCGGCCTCAAGCTGCAGGCTTGCCTGTTGTAGCAGTCCAGGAGAGGAGATGCCAGAGACAGTGTTGCACAGTGTCCATGCTAGCCCTTCCCATCAGTGCTGCCCTCCAGTGCTTAATCAGTGGAATGATAAGCTGGACTGCATGCATGTGTATAGTCATCGGAGGACTGCTGAAAGCTGCTTGTTCTTGCTGACAACACCCATGGACCATCAAAATACAGTTCATGTCACTCAAGAACCTGGGCTACACATTTTTGTGTGACTGTATGTTTACTGCTTTCTTATATGTGGTATATGTGCCTTGTGCTGTGTATGACTGTTCATACTGTGCTTTGCACCTTGGCCTCAGAGTAACACTGTTTTATTCGGCTGCATTCATGGATGATTGAATGATAATTGTACTTGAACTGTTCCAGCCCAATTACATTACCACTATCCTGGGCTCCCCCCACTACTACCATGTAATACGACATGATTATGCCCCCATTTATCCCACTTCCTCATGTGTTACCGATACCCATGTTTATCAGCTCCACTTATCCAAAAGTACTCCTTACCATGACCAATCTTCTATACATTTTCTCTTACAAAAAAAAGTCCACTTGAATTCTAAATCATACAGATTATAATTTCCCATCAGCTCAGACTTCACGTACCTAAACTAGTTTCTCGTTCTGCACCTCACATTTAATATCAGTGCTGTCAATTACTCGCAACTTATTATCATGTTCACTTTTTAATAAATTTTAATCACAGGAGGTATGTGGAGAGTACCAAGACAGGAATTTAATTACAGAGACTAAAGGGACTGCAGCTGCTCAAATCTGGAGCAAGATACAAACACATTGGCGATGTCTATGTGACTTTCCAATTATCATCGGTAACCCTGGGTCTGTCTCTTTTGGTCCAAAATCTCCATTCCCCAACACCACTCCCATTACCAGCTTTGTCACCATTCACCACATGGTTTCATCTGTCCTTTTCCTGGTTCCACATCAACATCCAGCCTCTGCCTCTTTCCCTCCCCCAGCTGGTTCTATTTACCCACTGCCCACATACTTCCTCTTCTGCACTTCCAGACCCTGCCTCACCCCTCCCTCTCACCTCTGTACTCTGGCTACCTTCCTTCTACTGTCAATTTTGATGCAGGGTCAAAATCGAAAATGTCACCCATTCCTTTGTCTCCATGGACACTGTTTGACCCACTAGTTCCTCCACTACAGATTTAGTACCTCACCTTGTGCATCCCTCTCTCCTCCTTGCCTTTTACAGCTAACATTCATTGGTCCATTATCCAGAATTCCTTTCCTAATCTCCTTCCTTCTTTTAAGATTCACGTTGAAGTTCACCTCTTGGCCAATTGGTCACCCTTCCTTTTATTCATTTGAGTTCAAGAGATGATTTTCCATATTAAATGGACTACGTTACTAGTAGACTGATCTTAAAACAACTTCTGCTCTGAACTCATCCTGTGTACCTTGTACAGAAAGTCAGAGCTCTGAGCTTATTATCACCACTGAAATGACAGTACACATACAAGCCTCTGGGAACTTACTGAAGGTTCCTTTTGTTTCTCATGGATTTTTATCTGTTCATTTCCTGAAGCCTGGCTGTCTTTGGCAAGGCCAACATTTATTCCCTGTCCTAACTGATGGTGAGAAGGTGATGGTGGATTGCTTATGTCCCTCTGGTGAAGCACTGCCATTGTACCAGCGTGTAGGAAGTTCCAGGACTGAAACCCAGTTATAGTGAAGGAATAGCAATATCTTGTCATCCTCGCTAGGATGGTGTGTGACAGGAAGGTAATCAACATGTACCAACTTCTCAAACATGATAAAGTCTACAGGTGCTGGAAATTCAAAGCAACACACAAAACTCAGGATGTCAAGGAGCATCTATGCAAATAAATAAAGAGTCGATGTTTCGGGCTGAGGCCCTCCTCAAAGCCTGAGAAGGGGAAGGATGCCAGAATAGAGAGGTGGGGGAAGGGGATGGAGGCTCGCTGGAAGGTGAGAAGTGAAGCCAAGTGGGTGGAAAGGTCAAGGGGTGGAGAAGATGAAATCTGATAGGAGAGGAGAGTGATTTGAAGGAGAAAGGGAAGAAAGAAGGGAGCCAGAGGGAAGTGATAGGTAAAAGAGAAGAGGAGAAAGGTCAGAGTGGGGCCATCCTTCATCATTCTGATGGAGGTCAGAGATTTGAGGTCTGCTGTTGCCTAATGCAGTGCATTTTTCAGATGGCATGACTGTAGTCACTGCACTCAATAAAGCTGGGAATAGAGGTATCGGTTTGTGGATGAGCTGGCAAGTAAGGGGCTGTTTTGTCCTGCATGTTGTCAAATTTCAAAATCAGAATTTCCTATCAGCATATGTCATGGATTTTTGTGTTTTGGGGCAGCAGTACAGTGCAATCCATAGAAATAAAGACTAAAATACAATAAGTATATATACAAAAAAGTATACATTAAATAAGTAGTCCATTATGCTCCTAACCTGTGCCTCAAAGATACTTGGAAGACTTTGGGATATCAGAAGGTGAAGTTGTATCATTTATATTGAGCATAGACTACACCAATCCGTAACAGCGAGTTGTTAGATCTTGCTGCCCACAGGCATAGACTGCTCTCATTTTTGAGCAGTTGCAAATGAAATTGATTGGAGTTATGCATTTAAAGACACATCCACACCCTCTTTTAATGCTGCAATTTAACAGCTTCTATGGAACTTTATTAAACAGACATCATGACACAGTATCTCAACTGTATTAATGCTCAACATCAGTGATGAAACCAGTTTTGGAAATGACTGCATGAATAAATTTTAATAAACCAAAAGAAGCCCATGAATGTTCTTTTTGTGCCCCGATGCACAAAAGTCATTGTAGTCATTCAATTTTCAGTTCAAATATAACATGCTAAATACATTTACTTCTTTCTCATTTTCAGTGATCTGTGCATCACCAGTACTGTTTCTAATCATTTATTCTTTACTGATCATTACAGCCTACCACATCCTTTTTGGTTATTGATCACCATGAAGCAATGCAGCCATAACTATGCTCAGACAGAACCACAGGGAGATCCAAAAATGAAAAAAAGGGCATTCAGCCTGTATGCTTGTGCCAGATCTATGAAAGCTGGTCATATTTTCTCTCACAGCTCTATCCCTTTCATGCATTATCCAATTCCATTTTGACTGCCAGGACTAAATCTTCCTCTGTTACCACCCACACCCTTGCTTCTCCAGCCTCTTCCAATCCAAGCCTCCCAATCATGTCAGCTTCAAGCAGAAACCTTATCACCCTCATAGCTCACTGGATCTATGAGGTTTAGCTCATCTGCAGTTTCGAAATCATGCCCTGTACACCCAAATCCCAATCATTAACATTTATTTCAGAGCAGTGGTTTCTGGTACCAGCCTCTGGAGAACGCTGCTGAGAAAACCATTTCACAAATGCTCCTACATTTTTGTCATTTAGCCAAATTTTCTACCAGGCTGCTACAGCCTCACTTAAAAATTGAAAAATACCCCGATGCAAGCTTGTGACCTAGGTCTCGAAGGAGGTTGGTATAATGATATAATTCAGAGTATGATCATGGGTCAATGGCTATTTAGGTTCTGGACCCAATATTACAATATTGAATTGCACAAAGGGCCTTAGGAATTTGATGTGAGCTAAATGGCAGTTCTTACTTTTGGTGTTAAAACTAACTCTGACTACATTTGTTAGTGGGCACCAGTTCCCCAGACCACCTTTGACAGTTGTGAATAGTACTACAATGCTGAACGGAGGATAATAAGGCTTTGAATCCTGATGGGTTTGTAGTGTTCCTGGGCTGAAAATACTGGGAGGCAGTCAGCTAAGTGATTGGGACTTCTGGGGGCAGGCGATTTTGTTTATAGGAGTAGACGTTATCTGAAGAGTTGGTTTATTTGGAGTCAGTAGGGAGATCAGCATTTTGGGGAATAGGATGAGAGCCAGATCTTCAACAGGAGGGATTTGGAAATCTCATTATCCAAGGCCAGATGGTTCTGCTTGGGGATGGTGTGACTGGAAATCTTTGGATTAGAAGATGAAAAGGGAGATGAATACAGTCAGTTCATGCTCAGAACAACAAATATCACGACATACATCAGTAATATTAAACCTGAACATAAAAGGAGTCTGTATTGGTGTCTCAGCCAATACCAATCCTTCAATGCACAGAGAAACCCTCATCACATTTTTGTCACTTTGGAAAATATTGTTTGCTCAGATTCCACCTTCACATTTGGAACATCCTAATATCATGAAAGAAGCCATACAAATGCAAAAATATTTCAGTCCACAACAATTACTGGAGGAACTCAGCAGTACGAGCAGCATATGTGGGGGGCAAATACAAGTTCAGCAAGGCAGATGACAGTGTTAGTGGTGGAGAATTAGTTGGATTCACCTCTGTCTCACCACTTCCCCCTCCCTTTCCTATACTACATCTCCCCTCACAATTCTCAATCACAATGCAGGGTTTGCACCAGAAATATTGACAGTTCCTTTTCTCCTGCAGATGTTGCTCGACTTGCTGAGTTCATCCAACTGATTGTTTGTTGCTCTAGATTCCAGCACCTGTAGCCTCTTGTGTCTCAGTTTCTGAAATGCTGTTTTGTAGAGAATTATTTTTCTTTATCTATTTTTCCCTGAGATTACCTCTTCTATTAACACATACACACCAGGAACTACTTTGAAGAAATTCCCAAAAAAGTTTGGATGGATTAACAAAAGGCTTGAGTTGGTTTCATTTAGAGGGAACCGGCTGCCATAGCAAACAAAAATATTAATACACTTAATAAAAGCTGCAGTAGTTTTTTCACGTATGCTATATCCTTTGGTAGAGAAATTGGTAATAAGCAAGTGGGATAAACGTCAGTGGTAGCAACTCCTCTTCAGTTAAGAGATCAAATGTTCGTATCCATTATGACCAAAAGTGAGGGGATTAGTCCCATTGTGAATTATCCAGCATTAGGAGGCGGCAGAGGAAGAGGTCCAGCAATTATTAATACTCTAATCATTGCAGGTCTTGTGTTTATACAAGTTGAAAATAAAACCACAGAACAGCTCTTCCAGAGATGGTTTGTGATACCAGTTCCACAGATCACAGGCAAGTAGATGCATCTTTGGGGCTTGTATGAAGGGATACAAACAAATGGATGGAAGTCACCCAATGAGGCCACTTCCCTTACCCTCTTCTCAAAAAAAAATCAGGAAATACTGTCATCTTTGCTAAAGGACTGGGAGTGGTGCCAAGTCATTGAGCAAGAAGCCGTAAAAAAGAAAAAGAATTTCACAAAGCCAAGAACCTCTCTAAAAATCATCTGAAGTGCTGCTACAATGGTCTTACTTAAATATTCTGTCCAACAGATTTCTATGTCGAAGTTCGCATATGGGTATGCTTATGACTCAGTATTTCCTCAATTCACAATAATTTCGATATAAATACACTGCTCATGGGTAGGTATGTTGCTGATGTTCAAAATCAAGCAGCAACAACATTGGACGTGCTCCTAAATAGCCACTATCCAACACGACAAATCTCAATCTCTTTCCTTTCACCAGCTTTGCCCACTTTGTGGCTTTTCATTAAGTACAATAAACTGAATAATAAAAGTTTAAATATCAGGATAAAGACAGGTAAATAACAAATTAGATGGAGGTGACAAATGATCAAAAATTCTGTACAGCATAAATTCTTATGGAAATAACATACAAATTATTTCTTAACTATATATTGTGTAGATTGTGTAAATGCATAGTCTTGGGAAATGTCAGATATCTACCAACAAAGGATTACAAATGGTAATGAAATTCTGAAGTATTAAATATGAGAAAGAAAAATTACCTAGAGCATTAATAAGCAATAAAGAGTAAGGAGGAGTTCATTCTGAAATTGAGCACCATTTCTCAAACTTGGTGTAAATCCAATCTGTGACAATTAGTTATGAACTGCCTATATAATAAAATAGAGAGGCATCAGTGGGTTCTCACAATATAACACATAAGCTATCAATACATTTGCTCTTCTCATTGTCAGTGAACTGACAGTTAAGAGTTCGGTTGAATTCCCTGCCACCATGTGCTGAAAATAACAAACTGGAAGAAAGCATGCAGTGAACCATCTGTCTGTCTAATCCTTGTGGATGATTTGGGAGAATTCTATCATGCAAATATCTGAGACTGAAAGAGGAATACGTATACAATTTGATGTTTAAATCTGCATTTTTATTGGATTAGCCTCGGCAGCAATGTACCTTATTCCTTACTTCAAGTAGTGAGCCAATGAAAATGAAAATTGCAGAATCAAATAAGCAGAATTGAAATTGGTAAATATTTTTCATCTACCAGCCTCCTCAGTAAGTAGAGCTAGTATTTGGTTCAACACTCTGCTATAGTATTCTCAAAGAACAATAAGATGAAGTACAGGAAGTAGAGAATCTAATGACACAGTACCATGACAATCTTCCCCTCAACTTCACCGAAACAAAGGAACAGATCATCAACTTCGGGGAGAGGCGCAGTACCCATGTTCCTGTTTACGTCAGCAGCACCAAGGTCAAGAGAGCCGAGAACTTCAAATTCCTAGGAATGAACATCACCAACAAACAGCCCTGATCCAACCATGTAAATGCCACAAACAGGAAATCTCACCAGTGCCTCTACCTCCTTAGGAGAGACTCAAGAGATTTGACATATTCCTTTTGACCCATAGTAGTCATACTTTATTGATCCCGGGGGAAATTGGTTTTCATTACAGTTGCCACCATAAATAATAGTAATAAAACCATAAATAGTTAAATAGTAATATGTAAATTATGCCAGGAAATAAGTCCAGGACCAGCCTATTGGCTCAGGGTGTCTGACCCTCCGAGGGAGGAGTTGTAAAGTTTGATGGCCACAGGCAGGAATGACTTCCTATGATGCTCTGTGCTGCATCTCAGTGGACCCTCACCAATTTTTTTAAATCGCTGCCCCATAGAAAACATCCTAGCCAGATGTATCGTGTCTGGTACGGCAGCGGCTCTGCCCGTGACCACAAGAAACTGCAGAGTTGTGGACACAGTTCATCAAGAAAATCAGCCTCCCTTTCATGAATTCTGCCTAAATTTCTTGCTGTCTCGGTAAAGCAGCCAGCATAATTAAAGACCTTCCACCCCGGACGTCCTCTCTTCTCCCTTACTCCCAGAAGATACAAAAGCTTGAAAGCACAGACCAACAGAGACTCAAGGCCAGCTTCTGTCCCACGGTTACAAGGCCTGACTGCACTCTCTCCCTCAAACTGTTGTACTTCATTTTGCAGTATTTCAATGCAGTTACAGGGAATTGATCTGCACGAATGAATTATAATCAAAGTTGTGTTTGTTATCCCAAGTCATGAGATTTGTTTTGTGGCAGCAGTACAATACATAAAAATTACTGTAGGTTACAATAAGAAATAAAACTTATTTAAATAAACAGTGCAAAGACAGAGCAACATAGTGAAGTAGTGTTCATGGACTCAGAAACCATTCAGGCAATCTAATGGCAAAGAGGAAGAAGCTGTTGCTTCAGGCTCCTGTACCTCCTCTCTGATGGCAGTAATGAGAAGGTGGCATGGCCTGGATGAAGGCCCTTAATGATGGATGCTGCCTTCTTGAAGCACTGCCTTATGAAGGTATCCTCAGTGATGGTAGGCTAGTACCCATGATGGAACTGGATGAGTCTACAACTTTGTGCCGCTTGCTCTGATCGGTTGCATTGGAGGCTCTGCACTGGGTAGTGATGCAACCAGTCAGAATACTCTGCCCAGTACATCTATAGACATTTGCTAATCTTTGGTGAGATACCAGATCTCCTCAAACTCATGCAGTATAGTTGCTGGCATGCCTTCTTTGTGATTACATCAATATATCAGAATGGTATGCAAGACAAGCTTTTCACTGTACCTCAGTACATTTGACAATAAACCAATTTACCAAATAGATGACCTTGAGCATTTATCCCCATGGTAACCATAATTTAACCATTAGAAATATTCCTAATTCCATCAATCCTTCCTGCATCCTCTCTGCAACTTAAATAATTTGTTTTCTTTCTTTCCTTCCCTATTCTGAGAAAGAATGTTTAAACTGAAATGTCCATTATAGTCCCTTTCCACTGTTACAGACTGTTTCCAGCATTTTTTCCTTTTGCAGCAGATTTGCAGCATCTTATTTAATGTTCATTCAATTAGGATTCAACAATAGCTATCTCATTCGGGTTTCCAACTGGTAAAGGGCAAGAACCCTGACCTCAGCAAGTCAGATAGCAATGAGAGGTAGTTCATAATTAATTTCACCAGACCATTACCCCTATTATCTGCAGTGCAGATGATGTGAAAATCAGATGGATTTTTTAACTCTGCATAGATCAAGCTAACCTAGGTTTACTTTTTAACCTTGTGGTTAAGTAACAATATGTTCTTCCATGAAATAAATTACTTGCTTTGATTTAGTTATTTCAACACTGAGCATGGAGCAAGGGGATAAAAAAAGTACAAAAAATTTGGATGGAAAACACACTTTTAATCAGGCAACCCAAGCTTCACACTAACTGTTCAGGATTGGCACTGCTGATATGCAAATTTTAGTGCCAGCAAGTCAAAATCAGAATTAATATCAGCTTATATTCTTCCAAAAAGCTAACTGCTGTTTTCTTTGGAAAATACCAAAACCAAAGAGGTTCTGACTTGTCAAAATGCAGATATGTATATATAGGTCAATAAAATATGAGGTATGGTAACATGAGACATGATGAATCACAACCCCTTTGAAAGCCACAAGTGTTAGTTGCATCAAAGCTTGTTGGAAGTAAGCCTGAAAGTTCCTCACCCAAGAAGTTTTAATCAAGTCTTTAAAAGCTGCCAAAAAGTCATGAGCACGCATACCCTAGTTTCCTTGCTTGATTCAAAATTGCTGAACAGCTTCCGCGTCAGAAATGTGTTAAAACCAGTGAATAGTATCGGCAACCTCAATCAAAGAGCAAATAACGAATCCTGTAATAGCAGAATTACTATTCCATGACACACGTTTCCCCCGCTCCCCCCCCCCACATAAAGAAAGCATACATCAAATGAGCGGCTCTGTAGATGGCATGATGCCGATGCACTTCAGAGAAAGGTTAAGAATATGTTTCTTATCTGTTCATGAGCGTGTATCCATAGGTGTTCTAATACACCCTAGTGCACAAGGTAAGGGTAGTACCAATGTTCAGTTTTAATCTCTATGCCCTTGTTCCAGGCTATAGTACCAGAGTTTGATACACAGCTCTCATCGCATCTGCGCCACTTGGTAATCTGTTCTGAGATGGAGTTCATGGTATCTGGTAGTCTCAGGCCCAAATGGGTCTATGCTATGGTTGGAGATGGTGTGGGAGGACTTTTAGGACTGTGATAACTGAAGTAGCTCAGAGTCCAAGCATGGAACTTGGGAAATCATGATGGCGATATGGAAAACAGCCTTGGACACAGTTGCCGGGTATTGGCCTGACCAGTGAGCTGTAAAAGTTTAATAAAAACATTTGTTACAATTCTTTAATACTGGAATTAGAATTGATTTATTTTTGTCACGTCTACTAACTCACATCGAAAAGCTTTTGCTGACTGGCATTCAGACATATTATTCAATACATAATTACAACAAAGTAGTAAAGAGAAAAGCAGAATAGAGTGGTGTACTGTAATTAAAGAGAAAGTGTAGTGCAGACTAACAAGTAAAGTGCAAGGCAGACTGAGAGATCAAGAGATCATCATTTACCATGTAACAGTCAGATAGAAGCTGTTCTTAATCCTGTTGGTACGTGCTTTCATGCTTTTACTACTTCTGCCCAGGTGGGAGAGATTCTCGATTATGCGGGCTGCTTTTTAGAGGCATGGGGAGTGTAGATGGAATCAATGGAAGGGAGGCAGATTTGGACAATGGACTGGCCTGCATTCAAAACTCGCGGCAATTGCTTACAGTCTCAGGCAGAGCAGTTGCCAAACTGAGCTGTGATGCATACAGTTCAAAGATTTACCTGGAATAGCACATTTTCTTAGGAGGAAAGATGGCTCAGGCTCAATTTATGTCCACTTAGGTCAGAAGAGCAAGAAGGGAAATAAGAGAAAGAAATAAACATCTTGAATCCTGAGGGGTTTTGTTAAGGAATATGGAAGAATCTAGAACTACAATCCACTGTTTGAAAATAAGAGTTCATTTATTAAAGGTAAAGATAAGGCGAATTTTTCTTCCTGAGGGTTATGAATGCTTGGAATTATATTTCATCAAATGATATTGCAGGCAGAATTGTTGACTGCCTCTAAGGTTGAGGTAAATAGATACTTGATGAGAAAGAGGATGGAAAGTTTCCCAGAAAACAGAAATATAGAATGGAGTTTACAATAGCATAGAACCTTACAGCACATTGTAGGCACTTCGGCCCACGATGTTGTGCCAACCCTTTAACCAACTCTCATCAGCCACAATCTTATTCAATACTGGAGCAGGGTCAAGGGGCCGAGCTGTCTACGCCAGCTCATAATCTGTACATTTCCAAAAGTAGGCATTTCCGATGTTAAGCAGTTGGTAATAAGGGGGAAAAAATGTCAGATTGTGGTCTCAATAAATTGCCAATGTTCAATGCTCTGCCAGCTGAAATACACAGTACAATAAATTTGTGGAGTCATCTAGCACAGATATAGGACCTTCAACACAACTGGCTCACGTCAACCAAAACGCCAATCAAAGCTAATCTGAACCCTTGTTTGGCCTCTAAACCTTTCCTATGCATGTACCTGTACAAATGCATTTTAAATGTACCTGCTTCAACCATTACTTCCTTCGACAGCTTATTCTATATATGAGCCACCTTTTGGGTGAAAAATCTGCCCCTCAGGTTCCTTCTAAATCCCTTGCCTATCCCCTCTAGCTCTTGAGTTCTTAATTGTAATACAGCATTTTGTCTCTTTTTAATATTGTGGAATTAACTGTAATCATGTATTTCAAATCATAAGTAAGCACTAATGATACCTTAATTCCAATACTAGATGAAATTTGGGGATTTATCCCAAAAATGTCAAATATCTGATGTCAAGTATCATAGACATTACATGATTCCCCATATCAAACAGAGGATGATAGACAAATCTTCTTTGTTAAATTTTAGTAGAATTCTACTGCACTGTTGGAGACACAAAGGGGCTGCTGATGCTGGAACCTCGAGCAAACGACAAACTGCTAGAAAAACAGCCATTCTGTGTAGAGACAAAGGTCCAATTGATGTTTTAAGATAAGAGACTAAAGGAGCCAGGTGGGAGAGGAGAATGCAAATGGTGAGGTGGTAGACGGGGAAAGGGGGGGAGTTGAAGAAGAGAGAAAGCAGCATAGAAAGTGTGAGTTATTGTAAAATTCAATGTTCATACCATTTGGTTGCAGTCTATCCAAGTAGAATATCCTGCACTGACCTTCAGTTTGCATTTGGCCTCACCCTGGCAGTGGAGAGGGCCCAGATCAAACAGGTTGGTGTGGCAACAAGGAGAGGAGTTAAAATAGCTTGCAAATAAAGGCAATGCCTAGTCTATGTTTAAGCAGCAAAGATGCATACATCAGGATGCTCCTTACTGATTACAGCTCAGCATTTAACACTGTGATCCCCTCAAAACTAATCAGTAAGCTCCAAGAACTGGGCCTCAACAGCTCCTTGCACAATTAGATCTTAGGTGTCCTCACTTGTAGATCCCAGTCAGTTCAGATTGGCAAAAACATCACCTCCACAATCTTTATCAGTGCAGGAGAACTGCAGGGATGTGTACTTAACCCCTTGCTCTACACCTATGTACGAGTGTCAACGCCATACACAATTTTGCTGACGACATCACTGTTGTGGGCTGTATCAAAGGGGATGATGAATCAGCATTCAGGAGGGAGATTGAAAACTTGGCTGAGTGGTGTCATAACAGCAACCTCTCACTCAGTGTAAGACCAACAAGGAACTGATTGTAGACAACAGAAGGTCCACAAGCCAGTATTCATCAGAGGTTCAGAGGTGGAGAGGGTCAGTAACTTTAAATTCCTGGATGTCACTATCGCTGAGGACCTGTCCTGGATTCATCATATAAATATAATTGCGAAGAAAGCTGAACAGCACCTCTACTTCCTCAGGAGTGTGTGGAGGTTCGGCATGTCATTGAAAACCTTGACAAACATCAATAGATGTGTGGTGGAAAGTGTGCTGACCGGCTGCATTACAGCCTGGCATGGCAACGCCAGTGCCTTTGAGTGGAAAATCCTACAAAAGGTAGTTGATTCGGCCCAGTACATCACAGGTAAAACTCTCCCAATCACTGGGCACATCTACACAAAATATTGCCATAGAAAAGCAGCATCCATCAAAGATCCTCACCACCCAGGCTGGTGGTGCAATAGCATCAGTGCCGGACTCTGGAGTGAAGGCTCCCGAATTCGAATCCAAGTCAGGCCACCCCCCGCGCACGCTTATCATCCATGCCGGGTTGAGCATCGAGCTAGCCACTCTGCCTCCTAAAAAAAAGGGTCGAGTCAAGAACATTCATATGGTGACCGGGTTAATCCGAAAGGAGACCAGTCCTGACACCACACGCCAGACAAGAATGGCTGACTGTCTGGTGTGACACGCTAAAAAAAACACTCAGGCCATCTTTTCTGACTGTTGAAGTCAAATAGAGGGTACAGGTGCCTCAGGACTCTCACCACCAGCTTCAAGAATAGTTACTACTCCTCGAGCATCAGGCTCTTGAAGAAAAGGGGATAACTACACTCATTTAAGGACTCATTATATTGCTATTTCATGCTAGTTATTTATTGCTATTTGTTTATATCTGCATTTGCACAGTTTGTTTACAGTTCCTGATGTTGACAGTTACAGCCTATAGATTTGCTAAGTATGCCTGCAGAAAAAAAATCTCAGGGTTGTATGTGGTGACATGCATGTACTTTGATAATAAATTTTTACTTCAAACTTTAATTCAATTATGTAGGGGAGCCCAAATGCAGTAGACAAGTTTGGAGGTCATGCATGTGACTATTACTTGACTTCTGAAGATGCTGCCTGGCATAATTAGTCCTCCAGCAGTTTGCTTTCTGCTATAATTCTCTTTGTGTTCTCTTTGAAGTTTACTGTGGCTTGGATGCAGTATTTTTCACCTCTAAATGAAAACTATTTTTAGTTTTGCACTCCAAAACTCTCAGACCTTAGTTCAGCAATTTTAGTACAGGTAGTTCATCCTTCAAATATTTTGAACTGAGGCTTGCTCCGCCTACTACAATTGTCCAGCAGCAAACTGAAATTATTCAAAGGTGAACAGAGCATGTGTCACTAAACCCATTGACTGATCACTCATTGTCATTTATGGCATTAGAGGTGTGAAAATAGCTACTGCAGTCACTTACGTAACAATCAGAATTCATCCTGTGTCAAGCACTTCAAGAATTGGCTGAGAAACACGAAGCTGGCCTTTATAAATAGGGCTCTCTTCAGAATGGTACAGATTTACAGCAGCTGTTACAAATTAAGCTGTTCCCTTGGAAAATTATAGCTGTGCATTACTATAGCTGCAAATTATAGTTTGTTAGCTACAAAATAACACAATCCTTATCCTCAGCTTAATTCTGATTAAACACCCAGTTTCTTTGTGGTTTTAATAAAAACTCATCAAAAAACCCTACACTTAATCTGTTTATAAGTATTGAGCAGTTAGATGTAAAATACTATGACTAGCTCTCAGCAGATTGGTCACAAGGTGACACCTTCCTGTAAACCAAACGACTGAAATGTTTCTCACCTTCTATTCCTGCCAGACGCTCCATCCCATTGTGCACACACATGCTATGAAATCTGTCTCCACAGACATCAAGCATACATGCCATGTTGTATTCTCCATCATGTGCCAGATACTCATTAGACAGTAGTTACTCTCAGCTCACACATGCAAGTAGTACACGTGTAATGAGAACAGCTAGTTTAAGCTTGGTGTTACAAAACAGTAACAGAATCTTCAGGCACAGCTGACTTTACATCCCATGCTTCATTCTCCACAATGGCAACTACACTTTGAAACTAGTCATTATCCCCTCGTTGGAAAATTTCTTTAATTGAACACCACAGGGTCCAAAATCTAAGGCACACAAGGTCCTGTTGTGCGAGTACGAAATACACAGATTAGGCTGGGACGGGACCTCTACACTGACCCCATTAAATATTGCAGGATGAAAGGAGGGAGACACTTATTATTTGAATGTAACTGGTAGAAGCTCAGGCAGTTGCAGGAGGGCCTTAGTGGCAACGTATACTGAAGAGGCCACGAATCACCGCAGTCAAGTACACAGATCCCCAACATTCTCTCTTCCCCCCCTTTCCACCAGGCAGAAGACATAAAAGCCCAAGAGCACGTACCACCATGGCTCAAGGACAGCTTCTATCTCATTGTTATCAGACTCTTGAATTAGGGTTGCCAACTGTCTCGTATATTGGGTTAAATTGGTTCATCCCATATGGGACTGCCCTTATCCTGTATTTCCCCCGCTAAGGTAGAGCATTCCTATGAAACAGTTCGTAAGCTGAAATGGCGTAAAGTGAAGAAGCAATTACCATTACCATATGGGAAATTTTTTGAGTGTTCCCAGACCCAAAAAATAGCCTACCAAATAACACATAAAACCTAAAATAACACTAACATATAATAAAAGCAGTATCGGGAAGATTAATCCAAAACCGATTTGTAGAAAAAAAATCGGCACATACACGCATGCGCACACAGGTGCCCGCGCAAGGCCTCATGGTCATGGTAGTCTTTCTTGGGGTAAACACAAGTGTCCCATATTTGACTGCTACTTTTGTCCCTTATTTGGGAGTGAGAAAGTAGGCAATCCTATCTTGAATGGACCTTTTGTAGGGCAAAATGGAATCTTGGCCTCTGTGTTCTTACACTTTGTTTATCTGCATTATCTTTCTCTGCAGAGTTCACACTTGCTACTGGTTTTTATTAACCTTTTTCTACCACAATGCACTGCAATGTTTTGATCTGTATGAAGAGTGTGCAGGACAAGGCTTTCATTATATCTTCATATCTGTGACAATAATAAATCAATAACAATACGAACTGGAAAAACAACAGCTTCTCAGACCATGGTGTCTGAATATTGTAAGCCATGGTCTCTGAGCCTACCCATTTCTGATAGCCCAATACAACAGGCATACTAACACATGAAAAGCGCCTTAAAAACTTTGCAAATGAGAACTCCTTACACAGCAAACTTAGGCCTGCTGTTTCATCTCTGCATCAGTCCTAAGACTTCAAGAGTCAGGTGGAAACTCTGCTGTTTCCCAACCGTGGGAAGTAATGAACTATTGCTGGCATCCACACACCTGGATCTGTTATTTCATCATTTCTAGGGGAGCACAGACAATTGATTTTAACTCAAAGGTATCTGTTCCCTTACTTTAATATGAAAAGGAACAAATGTTGGTGGTTATTCCAAAAAAGAGTGCAGCTTTCATCACAACAAGGTTTGGGCATGGCTGTCCAAGCTTTGGAGCTGGTTGGTTTAGAGGCAGAAGCAGTCAAAAAGTATTTCAAGAAGATAATGAGAAGTCAAAGAATGAGGCAGACATTGATTTTGGCGGTGGAAAATGATTAAATGATAGAGAAATTGTTGGTAAGATTTAGGCAGATGATCTGAGGATGGGAGATTATTGGTCAAATTCAGCAGAAGAACATGAGAGCATTGGGGTAACGACAGAAAATCACTGAGGATAGGGTAGGAGTGGGAGTGTTTGGGGAGAACTGGAATATGATTGATAGGATCAAACGATATGGCAGCTTGAATATTAGGTTGACAGGAAGGGTGAAACAACTGATCCAAGGAATTTAAATACTTCTAACTAAAAGAGGATAAATGCTTGGCCTTTTCAGCATGGGCTGGATAAGATTGGATTAACAGAGAGATAGGAGCCAGCTTTCCTATTCAGACCTGCTTCAGTTCATTACCTATTTTGCTGGCTGAGTGTTGTACACAGTTTGACATCACTGCACATATTTGCAGCCCCTGTGCATGTGTGTGTCAGATGCACTATGGACCTGGAACTAATTATAAGCAGTATCCCATCAAGACACAAAGTGCATAGTAGCATATAAGAATTGGTTTCACTGTTCCATCTGGGCAATACGTGTCAACTGGAATAGAAATTAAATACAATTCACAAGATATAAAATTAAGCAGGTCAGGTTCTGACACTTCTTCAAATGATATTTTCAAAGTCTGCCCAAAGAACGTGTCCAAGATATGAACGTAGCTTAAAAATTGTATCTTTAATAAAAGAGATGGTAACAAAGTAAAAAATCAGATGATATGCAAAAATGAATATCCTTCAACTAGCATCTGACTTTTGGCTCAAAATTTAATTAAGCATAAAAAGACATCTAACAACAGGAAATACGAATTTTATATGGCAACGTTCAGCAACTGCAAACATTAATCATGAAACAGCATGTGATCAACTTCAAGGAAAATGATCAAACTGATTTGTGAAACTTCCTCTCCATTATAAATGCAATCCAAATTTCATGTTCACAGTTTTTGAAAACGTCGAAGTCCTTCTGTTGCTAATGGCAGCTGAATGATCAGCTCCACACAATTACCAGCTCAGCAGTGCAAAAGAAAACATCCCCACCATTAGTGACTGTCTTCAGCAACACAGACTCATGAAAATACAATGGATTTCAGAAATTGAATGGCTGAAAAACCACAACCGTGTACAGAGTACCAGTTGCCATCAAAACATACATCTAAAACGAAAACAACAGGAATTCTGCAGATGCTGGAAATTCAAGCAACACACATCAAAGTTGCTGGTGAACGCAGCAGGCCAGGCAACATCTGTAGGAAGAGGTGCAGTCGACGTTTCAGGCGGAGACCCTTCGTCAGGACTAACTGAAGGAAGAGTGAGTAAGGGATTTGAAAGTTGGAGGGGGAGGGGGAGATCCAAAATGATAGGAGAAGATAGGAGGGGGAGGGATGGAGCCAAGAGCTGGACAGGTGATAGGCAAAAAGGGATACGAGAGGATCATGGAACAGGAGGCCCAGGGAGAAAGACAAGGGGGGGGGGACCCAGAGGATGGGCAAGAGGTATATTCAGAGGGACAGAGGGAGAAAAAGGAGAGTGAGAGAAAGAATGTGTGTATAAACATAAGTAACAGACGGGGTACGAGGGGGAGGTGGGGCATTAGCAGAAGTTAGAGAAGTCGATGTTCATGCCATCAGGTTGGAGGCTACCCAGACGGAATATAAGGTGTTGTTCCTCCAACCTGAGTGTCGCTTCATCTTTACAGTAGAGGAGGCCGTGGATAGACATGTCGGAATGGGAATGGGATGTGGAATTAAAATGTGTGGCCACTGGGAGATCCTGCTTTCTCTGGCGGACAGAACGTAGGTGTTCAGCAAAGCGGTCTCCCAGTCTGCGTCGGGTCTCGCCAATATATAAAAGGCCACATCGGGAGCACTGGACGCAGTATATCACTCCAGCCGACTCACAGGTGAAGTGTTGCCTCACCTGGAAGGACTGTTTGGCACCATTCAGGGCCCCAAACAGTTCTTCCAGGTGAGGCCCACCATTCAGGGCCCCAAACAGTTCTTCCAGGTGAGACCCACCATTCAGGGCCCCAAACAGTCCTTCCAGGTGAGGAAACACTTCACCTGTGAGTCGGCTGGGGTGATATACTGCGTCCGGTGCTCCCGATGTGGCCTTTTATATATAGGTGAGACCCGACGCAGACTGAGAGACCGCTTTGCTGAACACCTACGCTCTGTCCGCCAGAGAAAGCAGGATCTCCCAGTGGCCACACATTTTAATTCCACATCCCATTCCCATTCCGACATGTCTATCCACAGCCTCCTCTACTGTAAAGATGAAGCCACACTCAGGTTGGAGGAACAACACCTTATATTCCGTCTGGGTAGCCTCCAACCTGATGGCATGAACATCGAGTTCTCTAACTTCTGCTAATGCCCCACCTCCCCCTCGTACCCCATCTGTTACTTATTTTTATACACACATTCTTTCTCTCACTCTCTTTCTCCCTTTGTATATACCTCTTGCCCATCCTCTGGGTCCCCCCCCCCCGGTCTTTCTTCTCTGACCTCCTGTCCCATGATCCTCTCATATCCCTTTGCCTATCACCTGTCCAGCTCTCGGCTCCATCCCTCCCCCTCCTGTCTTCTCCTATCATTTTGGATCTCCCCCTCCCCCTTTCAAATCCCTTACTCACTCTTCCTTCAGTTAGTCCTGACGAAGGGTCTCGGCCTGAAACGTCGACTGCACCTCTTCCTAGAGATGCTGCCTGGCCTGCTGCGTTCACCAGCAATTTTTTATGTGTGTTGCTTATTTAAAACGAAATACAAATACAAGCAATCTCAAATGAGCAGACAAAAGATGATTTCCGTTAAAAATAACAAAAACTACCACTGAACTCTGTAGTAACGATCCCCGCCTGGTGAATGCGTCCAGGCGTGCCCACTTTATTGAGGTTCCTTCTGAGCAAAGTGGTTGAAAATGTCGCAGAAGATATCTGCTTCTTTGCATTTGGGGCAAGTATGGATTCATATTTATCAATGAAATGAAATTGAAGAAATGAAGAACTCTATAAATCTATATTTATTCCCTATGCTGCAGAATGAACTGTGCAACACAGGCACTGGATAAAAATTTTGATATGAAGCAAATGATGGGGATACCTCAGCATTTTCCCCTCTTATTTGTGCTGATTATTTACTTTTTAATATATACTTACTGTCATCTAGTTTTTATTTTAGTATTACGTATTCCCCATGTACAGCTGCCACAAAACAGATTTCACGACATATTAAATTTCATGCTATTAAACCCAATTCTAATTCTGAAAAAGCATCAAGAGAGAAATGCATTTATATATACTTTTCATAAACTCAGGATGTCCAGGCAACATTAGAAAGTAACATATTTTATGAACTGCTGTCACTATCATGAAGTACATGCCTGTCCATTTCTCAGCATACTGGATAGAATAGCTGAGGGCATCTTGTTGGCAAACATGCAGTCGCTGGGGAACAAAACTGACCACCTGAGGGCAAGATTGCTACGTCAGAGGGAAATGAGGGACTGGTGTATTCCACGTCTCCCAGTATGCAAGATGCAGACATCTCACCTCTCCCGGGAGTCTCCCACATATCGATAGCGGCTCCCTGATGCCAGCAAATTATATACAATATCCCAGAAATCGATTTGGGAGGGGGGGAAAAGAGAGGGGGGGAAGAGAGGGGGGAGAGAGGGGGGGGGAGAGGGGGGAGAGAGGGGGGGAGAGAGGGGGAGGGAGGGGGGGGGGGGGGGAGAGAGGGGGGGGAGAGAGGGGGGGAGAGAGGGGGGGAGAGAGGGGGGGGAGAGGGGGGGGAGGGGGGGGAGAGGGGGGAGAGAGGGGGGGGAGAGAGGGGGGGAGAGGGGGGGAGAGGGGGGGAGAGGGGGGGGAGGGGGGGAGAGAGGGGGGGAGAGGGGGGGAGAGAGGGGGGGAGAGAGGGGGGGAGAGAGGGGGGGAGAGAGGGGGGGAGAGAGGGGGGGAGAGGGGGGGAGAGAGGGGGGAGAGAGGGGGGAGAGAGGGGGGGGAGGGGGGAGAGGGGGGGAGGGGGGGGAGAGGGGGAGAGGGGGGAGAGGGGGGGAGAGGGGGGAGAGAGGAGGGGGAGAGAGGAGGGGGAGAGAGGAGGGGGAGAGAGGAGGGGGAGAGAGGAGGGGGAAGAGAGGGGGGGAAGAGAGGGGGGGAAGAGAGGGGGGAAGAGAGGGGGGGAAGAGAGGGGGGAAGAGAGGGGGGGAAGAGAGGGGGGGAAGAGGGGGGAAGAGGGGGGGGAGAAAGAGAGAGAAAGAGAGAGAAAGAGAGAGAAAGAGAGAGAAGGAATGAATTCTGCTTGACACGAAGAAACCTGCAGATGCTGGAAATTCAAGCAACACACATCAAAGTTGCTGGTGAACGCAGCAGGCCAGGCAGCATCTCTAGGAAGAGGTACAGTCGACGTTTTGGGCTGAGACCCTTCATCTGGACTAACTGAAGGAAGAGCTAGTAAGAGATTTGAAAGTGGAAGGGGGAGGGGGAGATCCAAAATGATAGGAGAAGACAGGAGGGGGAGGGATGGAGCCAAGAGCTGGACAGGTGATTGGCAAAGGGATATGAGAGGATCATGGAACAGGAGGCCTAGGGAGAAAGAAAAGGGGGAGGGGGGAAGCCCAGAGGATTGGCAAGGAGTATACTGAGAGGGACAAAGGGAGAAAAAGGAGAGAGAGAAAAAGAATGTGTGTATATAAATAAATAATGGATGGGGTACGAGGGGGAGGTGGGGCAGTAGCAGAAGTTTGAGAAGTCAATATTCATGCCGTCAGGTTGGAGGCTACCCAGACGGAATATAAGGTGTTGTTCCTCCAACCATTTCGCTGAACACCTACATTCTGTCCGCCAGAGAAAGCAGGATCTCCCAGTGGCCACACATTTTAATTGCACGTCCCATTCCCATTCTGATATGTCTATCCACGACCTCCTCTGCTGTAAAGATGAAGCCACACTCAGGTTGGAGGAACAAAACCTTATATTCCGTCTGGGTAGCCTCCAACCTATGGCATGAACATTGACTTCTCTAACTTCCGTTAATGCCTCACCTCCCCCTCGTACCCCATCCAATTTATTTTTTTATATATAAATTTTTTTTAAACCCCCTCTCTCTTTCCTTTTTCTCCCTCTGTCCCTCTGACTATACCCCTTGCCCATCCTCTGGGTTTTCCCCCCCTCCCCGTTTTCCTTCTCCCTGGGCCTCCTGTCCCATGATCCTCTCATATCCCTTTTGCCAATCACCTGTCCAGCTCTTGGCTCTATCCCTCTCCCTCCTGTCTTCTCCTATCATTTTGGATCTCCCCCTCCCCCTCCAACTTTCAAATCTCTTACTAACTCTTCCTTCAGTTAGTCCTGACGAAGGGTCTCGGCCTGAAACGGTGACTGTACGTCTTCCAAGAGATGCTGCCTGGCCTGTTGTGTTCACCAGCAACTTTGATGTGAATCCTGCTTGATCTCTCTTTGTGCTAACTAGACCTATCAGTTTTCTCTGTGCGTGGGCTTTACAGTCAACCTCTCTCTCTCTTTTCCAGATTTCATCAGCTCAGTTACTGCCGTCTGTAATGACGCTGAAATCATCCAGACAACTGTCGATGATGAAGTACAAAAGCCTGGCAAAGAAATTCCCAAGGCTAGCGGTGACAACCTGACTACGTGAGGCTGTCCTATACGGGTGGGGAGCGTTGGCGTCTTAAAGGGAATTAAAGCGGGGTTTAAATTGGAGCGAAATTCCAAAATTGTCCACTAAGACACGTTTAAAAACGCGCTTGCAGCAAGCAAATTCTTCGAGTTTTTTTTTCCTGAAACACTTCCACTTACAGGTACATCAAAGTCCGCAATGGGCTGGGTTTAAGCACAGCTGTTTTCAGAAGAAAAACAGATTTTAATAAATACCCATCCACCACCGAGGTCTCGTCATTCGGACAGCGAACTGTTTACCTGTGCTGCGCACTTTATATACATTTTGAATTACACTTTATTAAATATGGTAAAGTATTGTTTTATGTGGTGTGCATGATGCACGTATTGTGGCTACAGCATGGTCCGGACAGGAGTTGTTTCGTTTGTGGACAATCAGCCAGATGACAATAAACTTGAACTTGAAGATATAGAACTTATAAATCACTCATTTAAAATCCCCCATTTCGATGTAAAAAAGTAAGTTCTGATCCCGACTATTGCAGGCAATATGTGTGTGTGACTACGGACGTATATGCGATCAGACGTTGTCCGAATGGACGTTAAGCGGCGCACACCTGTAATAAGGATACACCTTATGCCTTTATTTCTTTTAGGAACACAACATATTAGGGAGGCTAAGCGCAGGGAAGGCTGCTCAAGTATTTCAGTTCTTTTCAGCAGAAAACCAAAGTCTGACAGAGAAGGTCACTAGAGCTGAGGTGTGCTTTACATCTTTCAACGTTGAGCATAACCTGCCATTCCAGGTGTGTAAGCACACAGGCAAGCTATTCAGGAAAAGGTTTCCCGATTCAGAAATAGCAAAAAACTATGCCTGCTCGTCAACCAAGACAGCAGCTATTGTGAACATGGCACATTAAGACAGAATTCAGGGGTCAGCTGTCTCTGTGAATCTGATGTCTTGCAAAGTTAACAAATTCATTGACACAGACTGCTATGAAGTTGAGACCTCCCTGAAATGAGTTTTTGCAGGGTGGGATGTCTGAAGATACACAACGGTAAAACCGGAAGGCTTCTTGATTTACTGAGTGGACCAAACTGCTGATTCCCAGAACTGCTGAAAGGGAAAAGATGGAGGTGTTGTGTTTCATGATAAATTCTGATGTGGCAGTTAAGTCAAATTCATGTTGCCCCCCCCCACCCTGCCCCCACCGAACTTAAACACTTAATGGTCAAATGCCGTCTGTTCTATTTACCTAGGAAGTTCTCCTCCATAATCCTGACTGCAGTTTACATACCACCAGCAACTGACTATAATCAAGTACCTGAGATACTACGATGTCGTCTCCAAACAAGAAGCAGACCACCCCGATGAGTTTTAGATCATAGTTAGGGACTTCAACCAGGCTGGTTTGTAGAAAACCCTGCCCAATTACCATCAGTATGAAACTTGTAGCACCAGAGGTCCCAACACACTAGACCACAGTTATGCTAAGATAAGGAATGCCTACTGATCCGTGCCCAGACCGCATTTTGGTAAATTGGATCACGTGGCTGTCCTTCTCCTACCTGCATACAGGCAGAGCCTGAAGCTCCGGAGATTAGGCAGACATGATAGGCAGGGGAGAGGCTACAGGATTGCTTCATCAGTGGACCAGGCCATGTTCGTGTATGGATCTGTATTGTCGATGAGTGTCCCCCCCACGAAATCAGAGTATTCCCAATCAGAATCCCTGGATGAACCATGATATCCACAATCTGCTGAGGGCCATATCAGGGGCATTCAAGACTGGTGACCAAGAAAGTTCCAGGTATGATCTCCAAGAGCCATGTTACAGGTGAAGTAGCAATTCCGGACCAAAAGTGAATCAACGAAGGATGCTCAACACAAACAAGAGACAATCTGCAGATGCTGGAAATTTGAGCAAGACACACAATGCTGGAGGAACTCAGCAGGCCAGGCAGCATCAATGGAAAAAAGTACAGTCGGCATTTCGGCAGAGACCCTTCGGCAGGACTGGAGGAAAAAGAAAGAATGCTCAACAATTGTGGTAGAGCTTGAATAACATCAGCTCTTATCAAATTACATCAAGCAGCATTGGGCTTTGCTTCCAGATGACCTCATGCTTACTTTGACCATCAAAATCTGGAGGAACCATCATGAACTCCCACAGACCCCCCCCCCCCCGATGATCCTGTGATTTCGGTCTCCAAGGCCGATGTGCAAGCAGCCTTCAGAAAGGTGAACCCACAGAAAACATCTAGTCCAGATGGGGTACCTGGCCAAGTACTAAAGACCTGTGCTGATCAGCTGGCTGGAATGTTCACGGAGATCTTTAACCTCTCACTTCAGCAGTCTGAGGTACCCACCGACTTCAAGCTAGCTCCAATTAGACCGGTGCCCAAGAAGAGCCTGGTAACCTGCCTCAATGATTGTCACCTAGTGGACTTACATCTACAGTGATGAAGTGCTTTGAAAGGCTGGCAATGAAACTTATCAATTTCTGCCTGAAAAGCACTTAGATCTGCTCCAACTTGCTTACCAAAGCAACAGGTCCACAGCAGACATCCCACTGGATCTTCACTCAACACTGGAGCATCTGGATGGCAAAGATTCATACATCAGGATGCTCTTTATCGACTACAGCCCAGCATTTAATACCACCATCCCCTCAAAACTGACCACTAAACTCCAAAACCTTGGCTTCAATAATTCCTTGTGCAATTGGATCCTTGATTTTCTCTCTTGGAGATCCCAGTCAGTTTGGATTGACAACAAAATCTCCTCCATGATCTCCATCAGCACAGCCGCACCACAAGGCTTAGCTACCCACTCTACTCGTTTTAAATTTATGACTGTGTGGCTAAGCACAGCTCCAATGCCATAAAGCAACACACATAAAAGTTGCTGGTGAACAAAGCAGGCCAGGCAGCATCTATAGGAAGAGGTA
This sequence comes from Mobula hypostoma, assembly GCF_963921235.1. Classification (NCBI taxonomy): domain Eukaryota; kingdom Metazoa; phylum Chordata; class Chondrichthyes; order Myliobatiformes; family Myliobatidae; genus Mobula; species Mobula hypostoma. The sequence goes on along the minus strand of NC_086100.1, from coordinate 104,562,102 downwards.
CAGTCGACATTTCGGGCCGAGACCCTTCGTCAATGCCATATTCAGGTTTGCTGACAGCACCACTGTCGTAGGCCAAATCAAAAGTGGTGATGAAACAGTATATAGGAGGGAGATTGAACATCTAACTGAGTGATCCCACAACCACTTATTCAATGTTGGCAAGACCAAGGAGCTGATTATTGACTTCAGGAGAAAGAAAGCACAGGTCCATAAGCTAGTCCACATCCTAGAGGATCAAAGGTGAAAAGGGTCAGCAACTTTAAATTCCTCGGTGTTATTATTTCTGAGGACCTGTCCTAGATTCAGCATGTAAGTGCAATTACAAAGAAAGCACAGCAGTGCCTCTACTGCCTTAGGAGTCTGTGGAGATTTGGCATGACATCCAAAACATTGATAAACTTCTATAGATGTGCAGTGGAGAGTGTACTGATGGGCTGCATCACAGACTGTCTCGGAAACAACAATGCTCTTGCACAGCAAACCCTACAAAAAGTAGTGGATATGGTCCTGTTCATCAAGGGAAAGCCCTCTCCTCCATTGAGCACATCTTAGATGAAACACTGTCACAAGAAAGCAGCATCCATCATCAAGGACCCCAGGCACCCAGGGCACACTTCCTTCTCGCTGCTGTCATCAGGAAATAAAGTACAGGAGCCTCAGGAATCATACCACCATATTCAGGAAAGGTTATTACCCCTCAGCCATCAAGTTCTTCAACCAAAAGGCTAAACTTCACTCAAACAATAACAACAAAATAGCAAAATAACTCAAACAAAACAGCCCCACAAACAATAGACTCACTTTCTAGGACTCTTCATCTCATGTTCTTGGTATTTATTGGTTATTTATTTATTCTTGTATTTGTACAATTTGTTGTCTTCTGCACTCTGGTTGAATACCCAAGTTGGGCTGTCTTTCATTGATCCATTATGGCTATTATTCTATAGATTTATTGAGTATGCCCACAAGAAAATGAATCTCAGGGTTGTACATGGTGACATAAGCAATTTGATAATAAACTTACTTTGATTCTTGGAACCAGAAATTCTGTTGTAGTCTAGATAAATATTGGACAGGACACTGGAAATATCATCCACTCTTTCTCAGATATGAAACTTAAAATCTCCCCACATCAGATGGCATTTACAGGTAATGTTTCATTCAAAGCACAATCCTGACCATTGTTCACAGATTCCTCAGAAACTGTGGTGAAGTTTCAAAGTAGGTTCAGTATGAACACAGTCATGGCTGACACCTTACAAAGTGAACTTTAATTCAAATTAACCTTTAGCAAAAATTGAAGAAACACCATTAAATCTTAATATTAAAAATAGAGATCTTTTTGACTCTTTAGGGAAGAAGATCCATTTTAAGTTCAAACTCATTTTTATTCAACTATACGCATGTATACAGCTAAACAAAACATCATTCCTGTGACTGTCATAATAAAGAATCTTCATAGAAAGCCACTTCAGTTATCAAAACTCACCAATCTGATGTCTATTATATGGGTGCAAGAAAGGTCACAATCAGCTGAATCAATGCTAAAAACAACATGAGGGCATTTATTATGTTTGGAATAGGGCCACATGGGGTTCACAGCTTGCCGAAGGCAAGAGCTAAAGGTAATTAACTAGATCTTGGCAGCAAATCAAATCAAAAATGTAAGCACAGGTGGAATAAAACTACAGATGTATGATAGCTAAAGTGTAAATGCCAGAAATAACGTCAAATAATATTTATTAATTACAGCTTCCCTCCCTATACCAAACTTCCTCTGACTTTCCTGTTTTCTTTCATCATGGTGCTGCTCATTATGTCATCAATAATCGCTGTGTGATTAATCCAGGTGATTCAAACATCTGTCAGCTCCTTCTTCTCCCCGTCTACCCTGAATGTATGGTTATCTTACACCAAATCCAGAGTCTGTGCAGTTCAACACCAATAACGAGCAAGTCTTAGTGACAAATATAACTGCACAACAATTCGTAAAATTTCCAAACAGTTGGTAGTGGCTCAGCTGGTATGCTGCTTAGCTAAGAGTCATAAGATTTTGAGTTCAAGTCCCACTACAGAGAATTGAACACAAAAATACAAGCTCTTTCTCCCATGTGATATTGGCGTCATTATACAATGGCACAAATTTTAGCTAAAAAAATCCCAACTTTTTTTTTTAATATATATTCTAAATTTATATTTTTGAATATTTAGCTGTCAGCGTTGAGAGATCAGTCAGCAAAATAGTGCAATTTTTTTATTTGTCAAGTTGCAGTGATCAGGTACAACACAGTAAAGTATGATGTGATTTGATATTCAGATCAGCAGCAACAACTTGTTAGACCACAAGAGCAGTCTAGATATCAGGATGTCCTCAATAAAGTGCAGACTTGTGCAGCAAGTTACACTGGACTCCATAATCAATGAAGACGTTGATGTATTAGCAGTAAGTGCCTCCCTCAAGTACGCAGTGGGGAGAAAGAATAACATTGATAGCATTGATTCATAATGCTGCACAGTTGTGAAATCAATGTTCCAATATAACTGAGCACACCTTCAGTAGCTAGAATGACTACCCTGCTATTTAAGGGAAACACAAAACGCCTGATGTCTGCTGGTTAAATAACGATTTTTGAAATGTTTGGTGTTTTCCAGAGTTGCTTCAGGTCACAGAGTTTACAGTGGTTGGTATGGAAGAAACTTAATGTTTTCTCAAAACTCATTTAGTCCTAGTTCTGGAATTGATTTAGAAAAATTTTTCTCCTCCGCTATAAAATTTCTAAATGATCCATGAACATGACCTCATTATTGCTTTTTTTTGTATTTTATAGTAAATTTTACGCCCTTGTACTGTACTGCTGCCACAAAATAGGTCTCACGTCATACAAGTCAGTTATAATAAATCTGATTCTAATTCTGAAAACCACTAGTACGCACTTCCTTACATGATCAAGAAATAAAGAGGGCAAGACTACTGCAGGTGGTCAAGAGCAGTTCTTCAATCTGAACCAGAGTTATGAATTACAGGTGAGACACACACTCCCATACAAAGCCCCCACTGAAGATTTCAACCTGATCCAGCCATAATTCAGAGGAGCATTGACAGTATAACCTTTGGCTGCCAAGGTGAATGTCACACATCATGAGGCAACATTTATTGCCGCCCATTGTACAGAATGCAGCTAAAAACAAGGAGGAGGAAGTATGCAGAAAGTAAGGAGGCTGCCTACACTGTCATGTTTTGCCTGGAGCTCTCTGTACACAACATATCTTAGTGCTGTTCAGTATCTGAAACTTGAGTTCCCAGTTCCACAGCATTCCCATAGTGCCATATCTTAGCTGTCCTCTCACTTATACCAATGCTACAAAAATGAAGCTAATGTAAAAATATAGTTGAAAACCAACTTGTAGGGCCGGCTGGTGGCACAATGACATCGGCGCCAGACCTGGCAGCGGAGCTTCCTAGATTCAAAACCAGTCGGGTCCACTCCCGAGTACGCTTTCCATCCATGCTGGGTTGAGTGTCGAGATAGCAACTCCACCTCAAAAAATAAGGGAAAAATACTGCGAAAATGTCTGTGTAGAACCACCTATCACCTGCCAGCTTTTAGCATTGTTGCAGCTTTCATCTGCCAATCACCCGCTTGATCTGGATCCACCTATCACCTGCTAGCTCTTGCTCCACTCCTTCCCTGCAGCATTTTATACAGGCCATCTTCCTCAGTTTGAAAACAAAACATCAACTGTCATATCCTTCCATAGATACTGCCTGTCACACTGAGTTTTCTTCAGCATTCCTTGTGTGCTCAGTGAACGTCTCACCCTTTCACAGCTTCAAGGACAACTTGTGATGGCAATGTTTCAGGGTCTTTGTTCGCAACATACTGCCTCAGCTGAGCCTCAAACTAGCGACCTTCAGATCACTAGACCGATGCCTTAACCACTTGGCCACGCGCCAACACTGCCTGACTTGCCGGTTTGCCTGGCATTTTTTTTTGCGTGTTACTCAAGATTTCCAGCATCTGAAGAATCTCCTGTTTTTATGTTAACCTATTTCTATTTTATTTTACAACTGTGTTGATTTAAAGCAAAGTGTAGGTGTGACTTTGTGATAAAAGTAATGAATATCGACATTGATTGAGATAGCACATGCACAACAATGTTAGAATTTGTTCTTCATCATCATCATTCAGGCTAAATTTTGATGTCTGTTGTTCCATTTCATCAATGAAACTAATTGACAAATGTCTGATACAAAACACCTCATTCTTTACTGTTCACTCAGGATTCTATGGACAGTTTGGGGGAGTAGTGCTCTATGGCATTGTAGCTAAAGGGATGCCTTTTCAGGGACCTCTCTACCTGGGACACACAACTTAGTACAGTCTAGATTGTGAAAGCTTGGCCACAAACAAATTCTAACATTGTTGTGCATGTGCTATCCCAATCAATGCTGATATTCATTACTTTTATCACAAAGTCACACCTACACTTTGCTTTAAATCAACACAGTTGTAAAATAAAATAGAAATAGGTTAACATAAAAACAGGAGATTCTTCAGATGCTGGAAATGTTGAGTAACACGCAAAAAAAATGCAAGGCAAACCGGCAAGTCAGGCAGTGTTGGCGCATGGCTAAGTGGTTAAGGCATCAGTCTAGTGATCTGAAGGTCACTAGTTCGAGCCTCAGCTGAGGCAGCATGTTGTGACCTTGAGCAAGACACTTAACTACACATTGCTCTGCGACGACACCGGTGCCAAGCTGTATGGGTCCTAGTGTCCTTCCCTTGGACAACATCGGTGGCGTGGAGAAGGGAGACTTGCAGCATGGTCAACTGCCGGTCTTCCATAAAACCTTACCCAGGCCTGCACCCTGGAAGTCTTCCAAGGCACAAATCCATGGTCTCAAGAGACTAACAGATGCCTATATAAAAATGTTGGGCAGAGACACTTTATCAGGACTGGAAAAGGAGGAGTCTGGAACCAGAATAAGAAGACAGGGGAGAGGAGGAAGTACAAGCTGACAGGTTATGGGTCAAACCAGGTGGTGGGGGTGGGGGGGAGGTGTTGGAGCAGGTGAGGGGATTGAAGAAACTGGGAGGTGATAGGTGGAAAAGGTAAAGGGCTGAAGAAGGAGTCTAATCCGACAACAGCGAACCATGGAGTCAAGTGAAGGAGAAGGGAGGTGAGGGGATAACTGTTTTCTATTTAATACATCAGTAATATTTGAGTAATATCATTAATATATAATTTCATTAAGCACTTCATTTTAGGTTATACGTAAAAGTATGTGAATGGCATACATCACTACACCACCATGTCATAAGTGCTTGCCTCACTTAAAGAAAAAAAGCGTACCCATTCTCTCCGGCTCCCCATGTTTTTCTTTTGATTAGTTTTGTGTTTTGGAGTTCCAAAACATAAAAGTGGAGGCAAGGAAGGTTTAAATAAACCCAAGATGACTACCTACCTGCTGAAGCGCAGCATGATACGGTCAGGTTTTAAAAAAGGCAGACAGTGGATGGATTCTCAGGTTCATAAGCAGTGAGCACCAGGTGATAATAATAATAATCAAATACAAAGCAGAAATAACTGGCTCCATCAGAAAGAGAGACACATCGATTGCACAAGATAATTGGATATGGCATTCTGAGTGAACTCAGCAGGTTTTAAAGCAAATGGAATAGCCAATGAGAAGCAAGTGCCAAGTTTGCTAAGTGCATTTGGCAGAAAGTCATACAGTTTGCTTAGACATTTGAGGCCTCCAACTTATCCAGCCAACATGAGCTTTGCTGACATCATGAAAGTTATGCAGAAAGATTTAGAACTGAAAGAATTGGTGTTTGCAGGATGCTTTGAGTTTCATAAGTAGTCTCAAAAGGAATCAGCGTACGTGAATGAATCAAAGACTGTTTGAGCATTGTCACTTCTCTAGTGGGTTTAATGATGCACTGAGAGATTGTTTATTTTGTGGAATCTTGCAAGAAAGCATTCAAAAGTAATTCTTAACTGAAGCACAACTTTCATTTAAAAGAGCAGTTGATGGAATTAGCAGACAGAGACATAATTGAGTTATAGTCAGAGATGAAGGTAAATATGTAGAAAGTTGCCCCATCTTTAGACAGAGGCCTGCCTTGCCCAACAAAATTGATTACTATTGTGGTAGGTGCTCACATACACCCAAACAATGCAATTTAAAGATGAAACTTACAGAAAACGCAACAAAAGAGAATGTCAGGCAGACAATAATAAATGGACTGAACAGGGAAAGGGAAAAAGAAAAAAAGTCAAGCTGTAGATTCAAAAAAGAGAATTAATCTGCATGCTGCTGATAAAAAAATCTGATAAGGAGAAGAGTGACACAGGACTGAATGGACTTAAGATTTACACTGTGAAGACTAACAAGAGAGCAGCAATACAAGCAATATCAGAAGTGAACAGCAAATTAATTAAAGAAGGAATTTGTATAGTGCACTGGCTGAGTTATTTCAGTCATTCCACAAAATGAGCTTGAACGGCATTTCAAAAGGTACTAAACTGAAGCCTGCAAATATCTAAGAACTTGTACTGCAGTAAAGAAAACTCATGTGGGAATAATATTTATGACAGTGAAATATATAACAACCAACAAGCCGCATTGAGCTTGTATGTGGTGAAAGCAGGAGGGCCAGCATTGTGGGACATGAATGGCTGAGACAACTACAAGTTGATTGGAGATCCATCCACTATTTGCATGCCACATCCTCTGTAATAGTCAATTTAAAGTGAATTAAGAAAGATACAAGATGATACCACACCAGTGTTCAAGGATGGCATTGGAAAACTCAAAAACCTCAAGGGTAAAATAGTATTAAATGAAAATGCCACACCTAAATTATACAAATCCTTTCTGATTCCTTATACCATTTGTGATAAAGTAGCCATCGAGTTAGATGACGTGGAAGCGGAACAGATTCTTTCCAAGATTGAGTGAAGCCCATGGGCAAAGCCACTGGTCCCAGTAGCCAAGAAGAATTGGTTTGTCAAGATCTATGGTGATTTTTAGGTCACCATCAACCCAGTACTGAAAGTTGATCAATACCCACTGCATAAGATAGAGGGTACTTTGCAAACCCTTCCAAAGGAAAACACTTCAGCAAAGTGGACTTAGCCAAGGCCTATTTTTGGAGTAGCATTTGCACCTGCACTCTGGCAGAAAGCTGTGCACAACAGGTGCAGCAAAGCTGTCCAGGCACTCATTGTTACCTGGATGTCATCACTGTTAGTAAGGATGACAAGGAACATCTCGAAGGTCTCAATAGAGTGCTAAAAAGATTAGAAGACTATGGGCTCAGAGAATGATGCAACAAGTGTGAATTCTTTAAACCAAGCATCACTTAGTGGTCACACTATTAACGCACAAGGATTACACAATTGTGCTATTCAAGCAGTAATGGATGTTCCAAAGCCAAATGATGTGTCACATCCTTTTTACAATTTGCCAATTACTATTACAGGTTCCTAAAAAACCTGGTTACTGTGCTCCACCCATTGAACTCCTTACTACACATTAGAAAGTGGCTTCCCAAAGGTAAAAGTAAAGGTGACGTCCAAAACCGTACTCACACATTAATGACCCACATCACCCAGTGAAGTTTGCCTTGTGGTAAGGGTGCAGTCATTCACATATTATGAGTGATGGAAGTGAATGCCCCATAGCCTTCACATCACATTCCCTCACCGCTGCAGAGAAATATTACGCAGATTGACAGAGATGGCCTTGAGTCTAGCTTGGGGTGTAAACTGTTTCAACCAATACCTTTATGGGAGAGAGTTTACCCTTGTTACAGATCATCAACCACTGGTGTTCATTTTCAATCCACAGAAGGGTGTTCCACTGACCGCAGCAGCTGGCTCTGTTTCTTGGAGGACAACTATAAGATCAAATTCAAGAGGACAAATCATCATGGAAATACTGATGGATTGTCCATTTGCCCTTGAAAAAAGAAATACCTGAATAATTTACAAGAGAGGACAGTTCTCTGGACATATTCTCCCTAATGAAAATCGAAAGTCTCCCTATTACAGCAGAGATGATCCAAAGGGAAAGTAGAAAAGACTCACTCTGTTTCAGGTCTACATGGCCACTCAGAATGGCTGGAGTGTACAGCAGAAACTCCAGTTCTGTGTTTTTTTAAGCCAGTGCCAGAATGAACCCGCCCTTGACAGAGGTTGCTTTAAGTGGGGATTGAGTGCATTTGTACCATCCAAGCTGAGAGCTAAAGTGTGGGAGGAGCTACATGCCAGTCATCTAGGCATGGTCAAAATGGAAGCATTGGCTCAAAGCTTTGTCTGGTGGCCTGCAAAAGATCAGCAGATTGAGCAGCTTGGCATGCACTTTTGGGATGTCAAACTTCCAGAAGGAAGGTATACAGAGCTGTCAGAACTACTCCTAGAGTCAGCTCTCACAACTGTCATGACGGAAGCACTGGAACTTGAGACTATTTCACAGTCACTAGTCTCATCTGCCAAACAGCAACCAAACCCCTTTTCAGGAAAGGCATATTCCAGCTGAGTAAGAAATCCTTCACAGCTAAATCTTTAGGCCTGAAAGGGATAACTTAAAATGTGCTGTTCTGTGGATGCCTATATATTGAGTTTTACCCTTTCTTCCAGTCTCCCTGTGTTTTTGTTTCAATTAGTTTTATGTTTTGAAGTTATATTAGTTTTATGTTCTGGTTATTGTTATGCTAACAGTAACCAGAATGGGGAGTGGGAAATGAAGGAAGGGGGCAGGGGGCAGAAGGCAGCAATTATCAGATGTTAGAGGAATCAATGCTCATACCACCAAGATAAAACAGAGGTAAAAATAGCTTTAACTGTGATTGCTTTCACATACAATGGAAGGTGCAGAGCAGTTTTCCATACAATTTTTAAATCAAACCTAAAATACATCCCACAACTCTAAATTAACAAAAACTAATTTCCCCATTCATGCCAACAAATTGGCCTATTCATGTCCATGGGCAATTTCCATCTGACTTATTTCACACATGTTTGATGACAAAGTCTGAATCCAATTCTTGCACAATAACTACTGTCTGGTGGCATTTACATTAGCTACAATTAAGTGTTTTCAGCAGATTACAGTATGAATCAACTCCCACCTGGAACTGCTCCCATTTACTTACTGCCACGACAGGTCCACAGAAGATGCAATTTCTCTAGCTCTTCACTCCTGCTCTGGACATCAGGAACTTGGACATCAGGCTGCTGTTCATTGCCTACAGCTTGATGTTAAACACAATCATCCAATTCAAACTCATCATGAAGCTTCAAGACCTGGGCCTCTGTACCTCCCTCTGCAAGTGGAAACGCGAATTCCTTATCAACAGACCTCCATCAGTGACAATTGGCAACAACATCTTCTCCTCGTTGAGTATTGGCATAGGTGTACCTCAAGGCTGTATGCTTCGCCCTCTGATCTACTCTGGAGACATGAACTATGTGGCTAAGCCCAGCTCCACTGCAATACACAGATCTGCCAGTGACGAACAACAATGAGTCAGCTTACCAGAGCAAGATAGGACACCTGGTTGTTTTGCACAAAAGCAACATATGTGCCAGTCTACATTCCCATTACATACACCAGACCAATACAGATTCAAAAGGTGAAACATGCAGAAAATGCGACAAAGTAGGACACATACTAAGAGCATATTGGGCAGACAAAAATAAATGGACTGCAAATGAAAGAAAAAGTTGCAGTTTCAAAAAGGGCACCAATCGACATGCTGTTGATGAAAATCTGATCATGCGAGTGACTCAGGACTGAGTAAACTTAAGATTTACAATGTGAAAACTAACAAGAGACAAGCAGCACACACAAAAAATGCTGGTGGAATGCAGCAGGCCAGGCAGCATCTGTAGGAAGAGGGCCTGACGAAGGGTCCCAGCCCAAAACGTCAACTGTACCTCTTCCTATAGATGCTGCCTGGCCTGCTGCGTTTCACCAGCATTTTTTGTGTGTATTGCTTGAATTTCCAGCATCTGCAGATTTCCTCGTGCCTCTGTTTTTAAAGAAACAAGCAATATGTGAATGGAAAATTAACTAAAATGGAACTGAACACTGACTCAGTTGTTTTAGTCATTCAACAAAGCAAGTTTGAATGGCATTTCAAAGATACTGAACAGAAGCCTGCAGATATCCATCTATGAACTTGTACAGCAGAAAGATAACTTGTGTGGGAATGATATTTGTAACATTGAAATACAACAACGAACAAGCCATATTGAGCTTGTATGTGGTAAAAACAGAAGGACCAGCATTGTGGGGGTGTGAGTGGCTGAGACAACTACAACTACACTGGAGATCCATCACTATCAATCCAGTACTGAAAGTTGATTAATAATGTCTGCCTAGATAGAGAATGCCTTTACAAACCTTCCTGGAGGAAAGTGGACATAGCTGAGGCCTACCTACAGATGGAGATGGAAGGACAGTGCAAAGTGTTTCTTTCCATTAACACTAAAAGAGCTTTATCACTATAATACTTATTTTTGGAGTAGCATCTGCACGTGCACTCATAGGCCAGGTACAAGGCTGCCCAGGCACTCAGTGCTACCTGGATGACATCATTGTATGGATGAGGAGGAATACTTCCAAAATCTTAAAACAGTGTTAAGAGGATTGTGGGCTCAGAGCACGACACAACAAGTGTCTTTAAAACCAAGCATCACTTACTGTGGTCACGCCATTGACGCACAAGCACAACACAAGTGTGCTGAGAAAATTCAGGTAGTGGTGGATACATGTCACAATTGCGGTCCTTTTTAGGATGTAAATTGATAGAAAAGAATTCCTGTGACACCTCACCTTTTGTAAAGGTGCTGCGATGTGTTAGTGATTTTTGGGTTCAGGACATATACATTTAGCAACTGACTTTGGCTACTGGTCTTCACAACTGGAAATGTATCGTGGATTTAATTTGGAGTGCAGCCCTGAATAATGGGTTCCCAAAAGCTGTGAATCCCAGTTCAGACAATGCTGATTAAAATTCATTTGGATGTCTGTGGTGTGGATGCGAATCAGGAAGTTTGAAGGTTGCAAGTGGTTGTATTAGTAAGGCTGAATACAAAAGAATCAACGCCTTTGAACTTGGATGCTGGAGGAAAGTGTTCGTTGGACAACAAGAAGATCCAACAAGTCAATACTTGAAGAAATACTCTCATGTTAGGTAAAACAGAAGGTAAAAGAAGAAGGAAAGGACAACAGAGGCTACGATGGATGGATAATATTACTCAGACAATGTGTATGGATAATATTACAGAGGATGGATAATATTAGTCAGACAATGTGTTTGACCATGGGGGAATCTTAGACAGGCCGTCTCCAATAAGGCTTGGTGTTTAGGAGTCCATGAGGTCATGAAGAGTCAGACTCGACTTAACGAATGAACCACAAAAGAAAGCATTGCCTATACATTGTAAATATGGAGTTGTCCTTTGCTGTTTGGCACAAAAAATATCAAGCCCCATGTTGGGCTAGCGAGACCTTTCAACCAAAAGTGTCTCCATTTGATGCCTGCATTACCTTGTTTTGTCGAATAAAGAAGCTGCTTTATATCTACCAGTAATTTTCTCCAGCGACTTCATTCACGCAACAACATTGTCACATGTTATGACTGGTGGAAATGAACTTCCCACAGCCTTTGCAACACATTCCCTTCCACTACAGAGAAAAATTATGCACAGATTGACAGAGAGGCCTTGAGTGTGGCTTGGGATGCAAAACATCTCAAGCAGTACTTGTATGAGAGAGAGTTTCCTCTCATTACTGATCGGCCACTAGTGTCTAATTCTAATCCACAGAAGGGTGTTCCACCAACAGCATGATTGCAGGGATGAACTCTGTTTCTTGGAGGATAACTAATCATGGAAATGTTGATGGATTTACCCATTTACCCATAGAAAAGGATATACCTGATAAATTTACAGAGAAGGGCACTCCGCCTGATGCATTTTCTCTTATGCAAATCAGCAGAGATGATCCAAAGGGAAAGCTGAAAAAGACCCTACACTGTCTCAGGTCTACATGGTCATCCAAAATGGCTGGAATGTGCAGCAGAAACTCCAGTACCCCCACATCAGCAACAGTTTGGTGTATAAAGGAAAGACGGGAGGATGAACACAGGGCCCTGGTGGAGGACTTTGTCAAATGGCATAAGCTGAATCATCTGCAGCTCAGCACGAGTAAGACAAAGGAGCTGGTGATCAACTTTTCGAAGGCCAAGACTGCATAGCTTCCTGTTACTATTGATGATAAGGATGTAGACATGGTGAGGACATACAAGTACCTAGGCTTACACCTGTATGAAAGACTTGAGTGGAGCAAAACAGAGGCTGTGTACAAGAAGGAGCAGAGTCACCTCTACTTCATGAGGAGACTGAAGTCCTTTGGAGCACGCAGGCCTCTCCTTCACATATTCTTCCAGTCTGTTATCGCCAGTACAATCTTCTATGCAGTGGTGTGCTGGGGTAGAGGCATCAACACCAGTATGCCAACAGGCCCAATAAACCAATTAGAAAGACTAGCTTGATTATAGGAATTGAACTAAACACACTGGAGGCTGTGGTAGAACAAAGGATCCTACAGAAAATCCTGGCTATTCTGGACAATGTTTCTCACCCTCTGCATGCCACCTTGGCTGAACAGAGAAGCACCTTTAGTCAGACAACGGTGCTGCTCAAAGAGTGCCATATGAGGTATTTCTTTCCTCTTGGCCATTAGACTATAATAAGTCTACCTATAGCCAGGGAAGTGATGACCCCCTCCTGTTAGACTGCTTGTGGTAACTTTTTTTTATTCTTTCCACTTCTCTTCTAATATTTATATCTGAGCACTTGTAATGCTAGTGACACTGTAATTTCCTTTGGGATCAACAAGGTATCTATTTATGTTTTACCAGCACTGAGATGAACTTACCCTTGACAGAGTTTGTCTTGACTGAGAGTTGTTATACTATCCAAGCTGAGAGTTAGTGTTAGAGGAGCTATATGCCGGTCATTTAGGCATGGTTAAAATGGAAGCACTGGCTTGAAGCTTTGTCTGTTGGCCTGGGATAGATCAGCAGATCGAGCAGCTTGCCATGCTGAGAGCAGCGCCTCTCCTCTCCATTCCTGCCAATGGCCTGCTCTGCTCTTAGCAAAATACTCGAGGATTTTGCTGGACCATTCACAAGCACAGATCTCTTGGTAGTAGTGGATGCAGCTACAAAGGGGCCAGAAGTGTTCCCAACTGCTTTTACTACAGCCTCACACACTGTTGAGAAGACTCTTCGCAAGGACTGGTGTTGCAGAACACTTACTCAGTGACAATGGACCACAGTTTCTAAAAATTTCATGCTGTAAGACATAGTACCACCATGCACCATACCACCCAGCTACAAATGGTTTGGCAGAAAGATTTGGCTAGTCAAAAGAACACACTACAAGCAATGTCTGCAGAACACATTACACTAACACAATCAGAAAATTCACCAAATTTCACTACGCATATCGTAATGCAACACTTTCTATAACAAACAACTCGCCAGCTATGCTGTTTCTGGGCCATTCCTTGCAGTTATGTTTGTATCTGCTCACACTCAATCTCAGAATGAGTATGCAGGCAAAGAGCTGAAACAAATTGAAGGTTCCTCAAACAGGGAGGTTGGATGTTTCACTCCTGGTCAAGCAATCCTGGTGCAGTATTACAGAGGTTAGATACCTTATTCCAGACTCCTTTTATTTCAATTTTTTTTTTTGTTTTGGAGTTACAAACCTTAACACATACCAGCTTCTCTACTTATGAAGTTAAGGAGGTTTGCCTTATCACCACACATGAACAAACTTCAACAGGTGTACGGTTGAAAGTATCCTGAATGACTGCTTTTCGAATGAGCAGAATGCAGCGAGGAATGGACTCTGCCCAATACATCATGGGCACATCCCTCTCTACCATCAGTTGTATCTACAGCTGATATGCTCAAAGATCTCAACCCATCTGGCCCAAGCTCTCTTTTTGCAGTAAGTACAAAAGCCTCAAGTCCCACACCATCAGGTACAAGAACGGTGGCTTCCCTTCAATCATTTGATTCTTGAATCAACTGGCAAAACCATCATTACAATGTAGCAACACCATGACTACCTTGCATTAAAATTGACACTTTTTTTGTTATAATTATTTTCTCTTGCAAAACATTGGGTATAGTTACACTTAATTTACGTCTTTCCTGTGAAATCTGTGTATATGCCAATGTACCTTTGATACCACTGCAAATATTATTTATTTATTTTTAAAAGCACAGTTCATACACGTACCAGTACATATTTGGATGTGGAGAGGACGTTTCTGGCAGAATTCAAAACCACGGGACAGTCTCAGAAAAGAGGATCATTCTCTTAGAACAGAGAGGACAAATTTCTTTAGCCAGTGAGTGTTGAATCTGTGGAATTCATTGCCATAGGCAGCTGTGGAGATCAAGTCATTGGGTACATTTAAAGCAGTGGTTGACAGATTCTTGCTTAGTGAAGGCATGAAGGGATACAGGGAGAAGGCAGAAGATTGGGGCTGAGAGGGAAAATGGATCAGCCACGATGAAATGGCAGAGCAGACTCGATGTGCCGAATGGCTTAATTCTTCTCCTATACCTTATGGTCTTGTAAAACAGTAAGTTCAAATTTGATTTGATTTATGTAGTTTCAAGTAGGTATGAGTTACAAAGAATACTTCTGAGACAACATTCATTAACTACAGGTACTTGCATCAACTTGGGTTTTACAGAAGATCATTTGTTTTGCAAAATTATTCCTGGTCTGGGTTCCGTAAAGCTCAGGCAAAACCACTAAAGAGAATTCAGAAGTATTGATTACATGTGAAGTTTTCTCCAAAACAATTTGCTTGAATAATTGCATAGCATATTGATTCATTATTTCACTTTTTTTTTTAAAAAGACTTGTCAGAAATTTGATTTCATGCCTTCCTGCACCCATTTGTCCTCTTCACACATGAGCACTTTATCTTATTTGTCAGCAGGCTATCATCAGCCAATTAGTGCTGTCTCAGAGACAACATTCAACGCATGTACAACTGATAGCAACCCCCTTGGAGAGCAATTAAACAAAACGACACCTTTTCTCCAATCAGTCAGAGAACTCCAACAATTTACATCTAATAAATGATTACAGTAGTTTCTAAGTCATGCAAATGAAAATCCTTTACACATGGAGGATCAGTTGGAATTCATCCCTGTGCAAACAGGCAAAGAGATACCCTGTACAGAGGATAAAAATAATTGAGGTTTGCTTACATTTCTGGAGTTACCAGGCTCCCTACCTAATTAACAAAGACAGAAGAGGCACCTCTACCCAAGGCATTGTTAAAACTTGCAAGAACACTCTTAGGAAGAAAATCTGCAGATACTGGGAATTCAAAGCAACACACAAAAAATGCTGGAGGAACTCAGCAGGTCAGACAGCATCAATGGTAAAGAGTAAACAGCCAATGTTTCTGGCCTTGACCCTTATCAGGACATCAGAAAAAGAATACTTTTAACACAGTTCCACGGTGTTACATTTAGTAACACCAATCTGCTTTTCCTTTCCTTTTGCACATCCCCAATTTTCAAAGCTGTATTGGCCTAAAATCTGGAATTTCCTCCAAAACTCCTTTAACGTATTTTCCACCAAGGACTTTTTTTAAACATCTGCCTTCTTACAGATTTTGATCACATGCTCTTATGATTTTATTTAATAATGCTTCACTGAGGCACATCAGAAAATATATTTAAAGTTTGTCTACAAAAGCAAGTTGTTACTGTGTTGCAAATGACAGGCTAGCCCAGAGTTTGAACTCTGTGAACAAAACTTTCCCCACAGTTAGGGGAATATTTCTATAGGTTCAACAAATCAAGATTGCTGGTTAGTGCCAAAATGTGTATGATACAATTACAATGAAGCACAAACCATTAGTGATGGACAATTATTGTTGCTACAGCTACTTACTGTACCTAGCTGAATCACCTGGAACGGGTTAAATTGAACATAGAACAGTAAACAGAATGATACAGGTTGTTCATCCCATGACGTTGTGCTGACTAAGATCACTCAAGCGCCTCCCTCCCAAATATCAGAATCAAGTTTATCACTGGCATGTGTAGTGAAATTTGTTAACCTAGCAGCAGCAGTTAAATTCAATACAATGCATAATATGGAAGAATAAAAGTAAAAATAAATAACAGAATATGCATATTGAATAAGATTAAAACATGCAAAAACAGAAATAATATACATTTAAAAAGTGAGGTGGTGTTTATGGGTTCAATGTCCATTTAGGAATCAGATGGCAGAGGGGAAGAGGCTGTTCCTGAATCGCTGAGTGTGTGCCTTCAGGCTTCTGTACCTCCTATCCACTGGTAACAGTGAGAAAAGGGCATGCCCTGGGTGCTGGGTGTCCTTAATAATGGACACTACTATTCTAAGACACCGCTCCTTGAAGATAGCCTACAAGGTACCCAGGACAATACCCAGGAAGGAGCACTAGATTGACAATCTTCCGCAGCTTCTTTCTGTCCTGTGCAATAGCACCCGCCCCCCATACCAGACAGTGATTCGACCTGTCAGAATGCTCTTCATGATACATCTATAGAAGTTTTTGAGTGTATTTGTTGACATACCAAATCTCTTCAAACTCCTAATGAAATATAGTCACCATCTTGCCTTCTTCATAACTACATCGATATGTTGGGACCAGGTTAGATCCTCAGAGATCTTGCACTCAGGAACTTGAAACTATTCACTCTCTCCACTTCTGATCCCTCTGTGAGGATTGGTATATGTTCCTTCGTGTTACCCTTCCTGAAGTCCACAATCAGCTCTTTCGTCTTACTGACACTGAGTGCCAGCTTGTTGCTGAAACACCACTCCACTAGTTAACATATCTCACTCCTGAACACCCTCTCATCACCATCCGAGATTCTACCAACAATGGTTGTATCAACAGCAAATTTATAGATGGTATTTGAGCTATGCTTAGCCACACAGTCATGGGTATAGAGAGAGTAGAACAGTGGGCTAAGCATGCATCCCTAAGGTGCATCAGTGTTGATAGTCAGCGAGGAGGATAGGTTATCACCAATCTGCAGAGATTGTGGTTTTCCGGTTTGGAAGTTGAGGATCCAATTGCAGAGGGAGGTGCAGAGGCCCTGGTTCTGCAACTTCTCAATCAGGATTGTGGGAATGATGGTATTAAATGCTGAGCTATAGTCGATGAACAGCATCTTGACATAAATGCTTGTGTTGTGCGGGTGGTCTAAAGCTGTGTGAAGAGCCATTGAGATTGCGTCTCCATTGACCTATTGTGGCGATAGGAAAATTGCAAAGGGTCCAGCTCCTTGCTGAGGCAGGAGTTCAGTCTAGTCATGACCAACCTCTCAAAGCATTTCATCACTGTAGGTGAGGGTGCTACTGGGCAATAGTCATTAAGGCAGCTCACATTTTTCTTAGGCACTGGTATAATTGTTGCCCTTTTGAAGTGGGGACTTCTGCCCATAGCAGTATGAAGCAGAAATATGCCTTCCATATTTCTGGGGGCAAAAAACTACCTCTAACATACCCCCTGTACTTTCCTCCAATCGCCTTTAAAATTATGCCTTTTATTAGCCATCTTCGCTCTGGGAGGAAGGTGCTGGCTGTCCACTCGATCTCTGCTTCTTATCAACTTGTACATCTTAATCAAGTCACCTCTCATCCTCCTCCTCACCACACAGAAAAGCCCCAACTCACTCAAACTTTCCTCTGGTAAATCTCTGCAGCCTTTCTAAAGCTTCTCCATCCTTCTATACTGAGGCAACCAGATCTGAACACAATACTCCACGTGTGGTCTAACCAGAATTTTATAGAGCTGCTGCATTACTTTGTGGCCCTTGAACTCAATCCCGCTCCTCCCCCCCCCAATTAATGAAGGACAACACACCATATGCCTTCTTAACCACCCTATCAACTTGCACAGCAACTTTGAGGGATCTATGCGTGTGGACCTCAAGACCCTTTTCTTCCTCCACACTGCTAAGAATTCTGTATTTTGTCTTCAAGATCAACCTTCCAAAACCATCACTCTTCACACTTTTCCAGACTGAATTCCATCTACCACTTCTCAGCCCAGCTCTGCATCCCGCAAAATTCCTCTTGTATCCTACGACAGCCTTCTATAGTGTCCACAACACCATCAACATGCTTGGCACAGCACTGTGGGCTGAAGGACCAGCATTTTGCTGTAGGTTTTCTGTTTCTATGTTCTATGTTCTATCAACCTTCATGCCATCTGCAAACTTACTGACCCACACTTTATCCTCCTCATCCAGATCACTTACTAAAAATCACCAAGAACAAGGTTGTGAATTGTGTAAGATTGCAATAATTATGCCATGGTTTTTCAGTTGTTAGTTCTGAGATATTTGGTTCTTTAAGTCAGCACAAAGCATCCAAAGTAACTTCCATTCTAAAAAATTGAACATGCTGTGGTATGAATGAGAAACAAAACATAGAAAGTATTCAGTAAGTCAGACAACTAAAGATTTGTGATCCGAAATATTAATTCAGTTTTTTCCTCCAACTTTCTGGGTGAGGTTCTCAAGCTGAAATGGTAATGCTGTTTCCTTCTTCACAGATGCTATCCAAACTGCAAAGTATTTTCAGTTTCTAATTTTAAATTTATGCAAAGTAGCCTGTCACCTACACTAATCATTTAGGACCTGTGGGCTGAGGGCATTTGGAGTGCATAATCTTCTTTCCTGTTTACTAATTCCTTCAATAATTCTCTAATTTTCTTTTTAAAAAAAACATTATTTGTTAAAAGCAGAGCGGGGCAAACTCAAAAATGCCATTAGATTCTAATCCTCTGTGGGTGGTAAAATAAGAACCAGATTACCTACTAGAAAATGTTGTTTACTTCTAGGTGGTTCAATGCAGTTCACAATAAATTTAGTTTGAACTTTGAAGTATTATCAAAGTCCATTTATGTCACCATGTACAACCCTGAGATTTGCTTTCTTGTGGGTATATTCAGCAAATCCAAGAACCATAATGGAACCAATGGAAAAACCACACCTAGCAGGATGGACAAACAACCAATGTGCAAAAGACAATGAGAAAAATAATAAATAAATAAATAAATAACCAATAAATGTCTAGAACATGAGATGCAGGGTCCTTGAAAGAGTTCATAGGATGTGGGAACAGTTCAGTGATGGGGCAAGTGAAGTTGAAGGAAGTTGTCTCCACTGGTTCAAGAGCCTGATGGTTGAGGGGCAATAACGTTCCTAAATCCGGTAGTGAGTCCCAAGGCTCCTCAAGCTTCTTCCTGATGGCATGGATGCTGCTTTCCCGTGACAGCGCGCCGATAGATGCACTCAATGGAGGGAAGTTTAATCCGTGATGGACTGGGCTGTATTCACTACTTTTTCGAGGATTTTGCATTCAAAAGGCATTGGTGTTTCCATACCAGGCTGTTGATGCAACCAGTCTATGTACACCTACAGAAGTTTCTTAAAAAATTAGATTCGGCATGACATCTTTGCAACTTCAAAGGAAGTAGAGACTCATGGGAGACGTCATTTTGGAAAAGTCAAGCATGGCTCATGGACCTCCGGTTTCCTCCTTCTGAAGCCAATAATCAGTTCTTTGAAGGGTCTCTGCCAAAAACATCGACTGTTTATTCATTTCTATAGATGCTGCCTGACCTGCTGAGTTCCTCCAATATTTTGTGTGTGTTTCCATGATCTTGCAGCAAGATTGGTAATTGAATAATGCAATGATGCTTTCAATAAATAGTCAAGCTCAATTGTAAATAAAGCAAATGGCGATTCAGGAGAGAATCAATTCTCTTTGTATATTTTACCAAGTTTATTTAAGAAGATGGACACTGAAATACAATGAAGGATAATGAATTTTGTGCTAATGAAATGATTTGTATTGCAGCAAACTTAGTGCCTTTTAATTTCTTTATAACACAGTACAGGCCCTTCAGCCCACAATGTTATGCTGACCTTTTAACCATCAATCTAACCCTTCCCTCCCACAGAACCTCCATTTTTTTTTTAAATCACCCATGTAATTAAATTTCTTACATGTCCCTAATGTATCTGCCTCTTTCACCAACCCCGGCAGTGTTGCACTCACCTACCACTCTCTGTGCAAAAAAAAATTACCCCTGACATCCTTCATACACTTTCCTACTAAAAATTAAACTTAATGTGATTCTCTACTTAATCTGTGTCTTCAGCAAGTAGGTTAAAAACTGTGTTTTTTAAAATTATATAAAGTCCTAGCTGTTTCATTGAGGCAGGAGGCAAGTGCCCAACAGCATTGGCCTAGAACTTAAGATCAAAGGTGTGACAGACAAATGGGGGTAAAGATGGAAAATGGCCCAGATTATATTGCATAGACACCTGAAGGTTTAAGCAGGAAAAGAGATGATAAAACAAGAACTGACAGATCTGCAGGAGAAAGCAAAGAGAAATAGAAAATTTGTGGTGGTTTTTGTAGAGGAGATGATGATTTTTAGTTTTGGATAGTAGAGATGGGTGTGCTGATGAGGGCAAGTGTAGAAATAACAGGGAAATACAAAAAACGTGGATAGGGGATTTCATGGCCCTAATGTATCTGCCTCTACCAGGAGATGTCATTTTGGAAAAGTCAAGCATGGTGGCAAATCGGTTGTGAGAGAGGTTTTATCAGCCTTTGAAGAGGTGAAGTACACTGACATCTGATGTTGTTGAAGGGAGAATAATTATTAGAGAATGCAGTGGGTTCCAGTTAATTGGGATACATTCAGACATCATAATTTGGCCCAATTGAGCGGCTGCCCCAATTAGCCAAAGTTCATTAAAATACTTTAAAGATGTATAAAAATTACAAACTACCATTTAACTGATTAACAAATTATGTATTTAAATGAAATACAGAACAAATTAAACACTACCAAACCTTCCACAGTACGATACAATTGTGTATTAGTTCCTAATAGTTATCAACAAAGGAAATCATCCAGTGTATACTGCTGTGTTCTTTTGAACAAAATCAGTGTAGACACCTACTGCAGGCAAGGATTGTCTACATACAATTTAGACAATTGCATCCTCCAAATCTTCATTTTCATTGTAACAGTCAAAATGATTGTTGATACCTTCAAATTCTCCGTAGTTCCTAACTTGAAGTGAAGAAATGGTTTCATTTTCACTCACAGCCATTTCAAGCATCTCTAAGCTTAAGTGTTTGAAACTACTGTGAGCAAAACAGTTCAGAATTGTCTTACTGCTTATTTCTCTCCAACTATCAGTGACAAAAATCACTGCTTTTTGAAAACAAACATATGTAATTGACACTATTTAAAAACCGTTTGCTCTGAGCACAGCATAGCATCTAATGACTACACAAGTGCACGCAACTGACACTAGTTAGAAACTCAAACAACAGGAATTCTGCAGATGCTGGAAATTCAAGCAACATACATCAAAGTTGCTGGTGAATGCAGCAGGCCAAGCAGCATCTATAGGAAGAGGCGCAGTCGACGTTTCAGGCCGAGACCCTTACTAGTTAGAAACTGTTTGGCAACAGTCTCCTGCCCCAATTATGGAGCATAGTGCTCAAATAAACAAAGGCAATCCCAGCCATCTTCCTAGAGATGCTGCCTGGCCTGCTGTGTTCACCAGCAACTTTTATGTGTGTTGCTTGAAATTCCAGAATCTGCAAGATTTCCTCGTGTCTGCCCATCCATTTTCTCAATCAGTTTTTGTTCTTTAAGAGTTGTCCCAAATAAGTGGTTGCCCTGATTAACTGAAATCCACTGTAATTTCAAAAATATTTCAAATATCAATATTTGAGAACTATTCAAAATAAAACATCACTGCCATGAATTTAACATATAGTTAAGGGTACAAATCATTTTTAAAATTCTTCTCATCCAGGAAGCCTGAAATTGGCAATAATATCCCATTTGGTAAATTCTTTGAAATGAATGCTCTAAAATTGATAATTTGCCCCTTTATAGGGACCAAACTCACCAGCATAATTACAACCATCCAATTTTGATGTAAAATTTAAACTTTTATCTTGGGTATCATAATCCCTTTAATCACAAGCAACCATTCCCCAAGTTTACACCATCCTGACTTGGAAATATATTGCCAGTCCTATGACATATTTGGGATGTCTTGCTCTTCAACACACCAGAGGGGCTGCAGAAATTCAGAAAAGAGATGTTATTTTCAATCTGTATGAACTGTGGTCTCTGATGAGAAAGTCAAGGATCCAGTTGCAGGGGGGAGGTACAAAGGCCCAGGTTTTGAAGCTTATTGATTGGTACTGAGGAGATGATGGGGATGGAATCTGAGCTATATCAATGAACACCAGCTTGACGTAGGTATTGCTGTTGGTCAGATGGTCCAAGATCAAGTGGAGAGCCAGCTAGACGGTATTTGTTGTAGACCTGTTTTGTGGCACTAGGCAAGATGCTATGGCTCCAGGTCCTTGCTCGGGCAGGAGTTATTTTTGGCCATGACCAAGCTGCCGAAGCGCTCTATCACAGTAGATATCGGTGCTACCAGCCAATAGTCATTGAGGCAGCTCAACCTGCTTATGGGGATAATCAATGCCTTTTTGAAGATTTTGTCAGTAAGGCAGAAAACATACAAATACATGAATTATAGTAATCATAGCTCCACACCATTGTAACGAATGACATCAAAAGCACAAAAGACTAATCAAAAAATGGAGAGAGGGGAAACTAGTTGTGCCATTTGGAAGAACAACCACAGGTACATTTGTCACTCTTTTGAATTCACTAACCTTATTGGAGCTTGTTCATATACTGTATAGGAGATGTCCACAAGTCATTCATAATCCAAGGGATGAGTTGTAATATATTTCACATCTTTTTCCAAGATGTTCAAAATAAATTAGCAGCCTATTAACTATTTTTAATTAGTGTTGCAATGTAGCAATCTAGATGGTGAATTTACACAGATAATTCCCAAAAACAGCAAAGGTGATGATAATCAAATGATTTGCTTTCATGATGTTTATTGAAAGATAATTATTGGCCATGAAGATTCAAACCCCTGCTCTTCTTGGGAAGGAGCACAGAATTTATTATGTTCAGTTGAACAAGCACTAGAGATTCTGGCTGAAGACCCTTCATCAGAAGTATGAACTCTTTTTCTCAGATGTTCCCCGACTTGCTGAGCATTTCCTTTTTTTTACTAAAGTAGGTGAGCACTAATTTTATATCTCATTTGAAGGTGGTCACCTCTGAGAATGCAGCACACCTTTCATCCAGATCTGGGTATAATTCAAGATTTTATTTTTCAGATCCCTGGTGTAAGTTATGAAGCCAGAAAATTCAATGGTATGTCATACCAACTGAACCACAGACAATGCCTAAACACTATATACAAGACCTTTTGTGAAGTAACTATGTGTTGATTTTTTTTTAATAAAAGAGGGGTACTGAGTAAAATGAGGTTGTGTCACAACGATAAAGAAAAAACCTATTGTTTCTTTGGGATGTAACATCAGCCCAGAGAACAAAGTTATAATTACACCATCATTTCATCAATGCCAGCTTGAATAAAATCTTGGAAATTTGTCATTTAACCTGTCACTGCTTCTAACTTTATTTAAGTAACATTGGAACTATCAATTTTTGACACAAGGTTTTTGTCAATACTATGCCAAGTCAAGGAAACTTTTCCAGATTGGTTCATTGTTCCTTCCCAAAAAAGAAAGCCATCATCCCCCTCCCCAGTGATCAACAGTGCAAATCTCTCTAATAACACATCACCATAATTTTCTAAAATTCCGCCATGGATGGTCCCAAGCCTGCCTGCAAAAGGAGGAGGATTGGGCCTGGGGCTAACAACCACATCCCATAAAAATCCAACCGAAGCCCCAAAGACCTCCTCCCAGGGAGAAGGAGGATCTTCACCTAGATGTATGAAGTCATGTGGTGAAAACAGAAGCCACAGGACCAATCAACCTTCAGCGGAGGACAGAGGACTTTAGTGAGCTGCTGTCAGCGGCCTATGCCCCAAAAGGGGTAATCTTTAAAAAATTAGTAATTATATAGCAACTTCAAAAGCATAGAAACTCATATTTTTAGATTGGAAGCAACTAAGATGCATCTTCCTCAAGCTACTTGTACAGACTAGCTTTCAGACTCTTAAAAAAAAGGTTCTATCCCTTTAAATTGCCCATTTTACCCAGTAAGAAAAATTCTCAATTGCGTTTCACATAATGGTTCAGATCAGATGATCGGCCCTTCACCTAGACAACATTCTGCAAAATTCTACAAAAATTAACATTGCAGAACCAGTTAAAGTTAAACTATAATGATAAATTTGTGTGTATTCAATGATTTTGATAAATATTGTAGATTTTCAAATTACATCTTTTCGCTTCCATTCTAATGATATTCTAGATTGATACCAATGCAATTCATCAGGTCTGAAACAGCCTCAATTGCTGACAATAGATACTTACAAAAGCGTAATAATGCAAATATTTTGTTAGTTCTTTGATAGTTACTATGTTTTATCCATGCATCTGTAGGTATTAAAATCTGCTGCCAGAAAAATTTATGAATCGTTACATTAAAACTTATTGAAATTGATCTATCATGACAGATGAATTTGACCGCTCCCTACAACTAGCTACACTGAAGAATGCCATTTGCAATGTGGCGAGTCCGGCCGAAAGGGTTGATTTTTAACGGACCAGAATAGAAACATTGCTCTATCATGCAGGGACAAATCATTTGGCCAGCTGTTGAAATCCCTGTTGACTGGTAATACCTTCAAAAACTATATTTTATGGAAAATAATGCTACTCTTCCCACATAGTGAAGCTGTGCCTTGGGTTTTGCTCAGGCAGGCTGATTTTAGAATGATAACAGCAAGGAAGGAAGTTATTTAGCCTATTATGCACATGTGAGGTCTTTTAATAGTCTCACTAATTTCTCTTTCTCAATAGCAGTACAAAATTTTCCCCTTTAAATGTTTTCAAACTTCTTTCTGAATGTGATTATTAAACCTGCTTCCACCATTCATTCAGACAATGTTTTTTCACACCAGAACAATATAATGCACTAAAGAAAAACATACCATTTTTCCACTCTGAATCATCTACCAAATGTCTTAAATCTGTTGGCTTCCTCTAGCAGGTTATTGGCCCTCCTGCCAGTAAAAGCAGGATTTCCTTATTCATTCATATAAAAGTACAAGGACATAAGAAATTGGAGCAAACTGTACCATGTGGCCCTTCGAGCCTACTCTGCCACTCATCAAGATCTCCATTGACCTTGTTCCCCAGTACCATTTTTCTGGTTTATCACGATATGCCTCGATTCCCTGAGTATGCGATACATCATGGGTGAAGCCCTCCCAACCATTGAGTACATCTACACGAAACCCTGACGCAGGAAAGCAACATCCATCAGAGGTCCCCACGACCCAGGCCATGCTCTCTTCTCACTGCTGCATCAGGTAGAAGGTACCAGAGCCACAGGACTCTCATCACCAGATTCAAAGACAGTTACTACCCTTCATCCATCAGACTCCTGAACAAAAGGGGATAACTACACTCACTTGCCCATCCACAAGCAATGATCTCACTTTAAGGACTCTTGATCTCATTATCTCATGTTCTCGATATTTACTTCTATTTATTTATATCTGTGTTTGCACAGTTTTGTCGTCTTCTGCTCTCAAGTCGATCTTTCATTGATCTTGTTATAGTTACTATTCTATAGATTTACAGAGTATGCCTACAGGAAAATGAAACACAGGGTGACATATTTGTACTTAGTTAATAAAATTTGCTTTGAACTGTTAAATCTTTAAATCTCTATTTCAACAAAAACAATGGCTGGGGCTCCAAAGCACTCTGGCTTGGCGAATTCCAATGGTCACAAGTGCTTCCTCATCTATGTCTTAAATGTCCTATAACTCATTCTAAAACAGGGAGCTTCTCAGATAAGCCTTCCAAGAATATGTTTCAGTAAGATTCCCTCTCTTCCTTTAAACTCAAAAGAACACAACTCCAGTCTACTCATACTCTCCTCCTGCATCAGTCTAGTCATCTTTGCTGCACGTCCTCTGTTGAAAGCACACTCCTTAGGGAAATCAAAACCGTACACAACCGTACACAACTCATAAACACAAGCATTTCTACCAATGCTGGAAATCCAGAGTAACATATACAAAATGCTGGAGCCTTTGTCAGGTCTCTGCCCAAAACAATGATCCTTTATTCCCCTTCATAGATGCTGTCTGACCTGTTGACTTCCACTGAACACAATACTCCAGGTACACTCTCACCAAGGGCCTGTGCACTTGCAATAAAACTTGCTCACCACTGTAATCAAACCCTCTTGCTATAAAAACTAACATGCCATTTGTCCTCTTTCAGGCACAAGCAGATCCCATTGTCCATCAACATCACCACAGCTCACACAATTTAACAACTATCCTGCTTTTCTGTATGTTTACCAAAGTGGATAACCTCAATTTTTAATCTTCCACGTTCTTGCCTTCTCAATCTGTTCTTCCATATCATCTTTACATTGTTCTCTGTATTCTGCATAGTTTAGTGTCATCTAAAATATGACATTGGGTCCCTTCGTCCACATTTTTCATATAGATTGTGAATCGCTTCCATAACTTTAACTTTCCTTAACCCTCTCTGGTACAAGGACAAAAATCGAACAGCATCTCTGGTCTGGACACACAAGCTCCTCGTTCCTGGCATAACTTCAGTAAAACTCCTTTGCATCTCCCTCTCCCTCTGAGGACTTCTAATCTATCCTAAAGTAGGAGTCCAAAACAGAGCACAGAACCGCAAAATGGAATCTAAACACCGTCCTTCCCTCATCCCCTCCACCCCACATTCCTGAACAAGGTTTAGCTAATGCAGCTTTTCTTTCCCATAATTCTTCTGTGAAACACTGTAGAACTTCCTCTCTATGCCAAATATTTGATACAACTACAAGCTGTTAGTGATCTGCATATTGTGTCACTCAATCTCAGCTTGTCTATTGCATTTTTATTTTAGCAATACAGCAGAATAGGCTCTTCCCTCAAATGAACCCAATCACAGGACAACTTACAATGACCATTTAACCCAGCCGGTATATCTTTGAACTGTAGGAGGACACCGGAGCGCTCGGGGAAAGCCCACACATTCCGTGGGGAGCAAGTATAGTGATTCCCTATAACACGTTGCCAGAATTGAACTCCGAAACCTCCCGAGCTGTAATAGTGTTGTGCTAACTGCTACACCACTGTGGCATTTGATTTTCTGAACACTCAGATATGAGGAACTTTAAGCTCACTTTCTAAATCACTTTGTGTACGGACCCAAGCTCTAACCTCAAGACCAGAATCAGCAGCATAGTTTCAATGTAGCCTGCTGTAATTTGCCAGGTGGAAAAATTACTTGGCAACTAGACAGAATCCAGGAATACAGATTCACAATCCATTGAGGCAATCAGCAATCACCAAGCTTTGACCACCACATTCTGTTCTGGGAAGAAACACAAACTGCAACTTATTCCATAAGTTTGAAATTAAACCAGGAGTTAGAAATACCAAGCTGATGGAACAGCATCTAAAGGAAGTTCATTTTGGTACGTGTCTGTACATCAAAACTGGGCTTCTGTTCCGGGCTCCCCTGCCAGACCCCAATCAAAACGAAGTCTTCTAAAAGACCCTAATGAAAGTGTTCCATTGCTTTAAATTTGACAACCTTATTACATTCCATTTTTCCTATATCAAACATGCCATTGTTTAAGTCAGTGCTTCACACAGCAAGTTTTAACACAATGGCCATTCTGTTCAACAAAATATTTTAAATTCTCAATGGCAGTTTGCAAATGAGCAAATTTATAAAAAGTACAGCACATCATGGGATTTTAATTTATAATTATGTTTATTGGCTAGTGATCAAAAAGGCGAAACTGCTCAAATAAAGTAAATCAAATAAACAGCATGCTAAAATAGCTTCAGCAAGAAACTGAATTGCATTTTGTAGATGTCACTGTGTTGGTGATGGAGTTCAAAGTCCAAAGTAAATTTTTTTTATCAAAGTACATACATGTCACCATATAAAACCTGAGGTTCAATTACTTGTGGGCATTCACAGTAAATACAAGAAACAGTCAATACAAGAAAACAAAAGACCACACCCAACAGGACAAAAAACAAACTGTACAAATACAAAGAGGAAAAAAGAATTAATAATAATAAATAAGCAATAAATATCAAGAACTTGAGATGAAGAGTCTTTGAAAGTGAGTCCACAGGTTGTGGGAACAGTTCAATGATAGGGTGAGTGAAGTTGAGTGAAGTTATTCCCTCCGGTTCGGGAGCTTGATGGCTAAAGGGTAATAACTGGTCCTGAACCTGGTGGTGCAGGTCCTGAGGCTCCTTCTTCCTGATGACAGCGAGGAGAAGAGAGCATGACCTGGATGGTGGGGGGTCCTTGATATTGGCGCTGCTTTCCCACGACAGTCTCCATGTAGATGTACTCAATAACGTTTAGGTGATATAACAATAATGTTACGGTCGAGGGTGAGGTCCCTGACAAAGAACAATCCAACCAAGAACTCAACAGTGGAACAGGTGGATGAAGTTACTTCGAACTCCATCTGCCTTCAGCCATTAAGGCTGCAACAAATCCATCAGCTCCAATTGTCGTGGTTTCCATGCCATTGGAATCAGTTGGTTGATTTGTGAAGTATCATGTGCTTCTTGGAGTGCAACATCAAGTACACATTGAACAAATACACGCACAGGCATTTTCACTCTGTGGGGGCCACTTCTTCAGAATGAAGACCATCATCCTCGACCTCGAGGGATAGCCACGACGACGAATGTTTAGGGTGGTGGATTGCGTGAGTACTTTGATGGTTTTAGCTTCTGAAGAGATGTTGGAGCTGCACTCATTTACCAAATGGGAGATATTGGATCATGCTCCTGTCTTGATGGTGACAGGGCCTCGGCATGTCATGACTGAGTCACTCACCAATGAATACTGAGCCTCCAAGTTCTCCTTGCAGCCATGTTTATGTTGCTAGCCCCGGTGATTTTCCAATTAATACGGACTCTCAGGATAACGCTAATGGGAGAGGGGGAGGCACATTTTTGTTATGCCATTGAACATCAAGAGTTAATGCATAGATTCTCTCAGAGATGGTCAAGTTCTGGCAATTTTGCAGCATGGATGTTACTTGCCACTTTTCAACCCATTCCTGACTATTGACCAAGTACTGCTGAATACAGGGATAATTTTCTGAGGATTTACAAAGGGAAATGAAGTTGTGCAATCATCAGTCAGGATCCAACATCGATCCTTACGCCAAAGCAGCTGATGGTTGGTTTTTGGCCACTGTTCTGCAACTTGGGCCTGATTTGCTTAACGTCCCATGACCACAACCTTCTTGCTTTGTGTAAGATAAAGCTTCAATCATTAGAGTTTCACCAGGGCTCCTTGATATCACACTAAAATCAAACACTGCCTTGAAGGTAAGGACAATCACTCTCACAAAAATCAAATACAGCCTTGAAGGCAAGGACAGTCACTCTCACCCCATTTCAGGACTTCAGCTTTTTGAATCAAGACTGAAGAGGTGAATAATTCTGGTGAAGAACTACAAGTGGGTGTATTTGGAGAGTGAGTGGTCCTAGTTGGTAGTACTGTCAACAAAATATTCGATTATTTTGCTGATATCCAAGGATAATGTGATTGGATGATTACTATCTGGACTAGATTTAGTTATTTTTGTGAATGAGGCACACACTGGCAATGTTCCACATGGTTAAGTAGATGCCAATGTTGTAATTGTTCTGGGGCAGCTTGGCCAGG
Organism: Mobula hypostoma; assembly: GCF_963921235.1. NCBI lineage: Eukaryota > Metazoa > Chordata > Chondrichthyes > Myliobatiformes > Myliobatidae > Mobula > Mobula hypostoma. The sequence continues at coordinate 104,532,171 of NC_086100.1, read as the reverse complement.
ATCCTCCTACATGGCTGTCCAAAGCATTAAATAGAGTGGTCACCAGATAGCTATTAGTTCATTTTAGAACTGCCAGATAGCTTCCCGCATGACTCATCCAGTAACTTAATGATAGGAGTGTTATCTTTCTCATTCTGTTGCAGTATAAAGTTACTGAACTGGTGTCCATCACACTTCTGTAGATGTTTGAAATTATCCCAAATAGTAGTTTGGCTCAACTTTATAGTCTTTCTTTCTTCCTGCATTGCTCAACTGTGAATCAATTACTCCAATTATGCTCTGTCATCTCATTCACCTGCAATCAGGAGATGTAGCTTAGGAGTCTTGGACTTATTACACTGTAGCAACAATGAATGACATCCAATAATCTGAACACCAGTAGCTCTCTTTACCCTAAACTGCCACACTTGTCCACCTCTTCCATTAGATTGCCTGATACTGATCACATTGCTTTGAGGAATATCTAGACAAGAATCAAGCAGTTCACCACAGGAAAGGCAATAACAGTTGGAGCAAGAAGACACAAGAGCAGATAATGGAATCTGTAGAGAGTTACAGCAGTGCTTCCAGCTAGGCAGCTCACGTTGACATTAACAGAAATTTAAAGAACAGTCAAGCCATGGTCAAAAGAAAATGACTGGGGAATAATACATTTGCAAAATGGTTAACATCAAATCAGAATCAGGCTTATCACCAGCATGTGACATGAAATTTGTTAACTTGGCAGCAGTTAAATGCAATACATAATCTAGCACAGAAAATAAAAATAAAGTAAATCAATTACATATATTGAATAGATCAAAAAATATTGATTACAAGTCTATTCTGTTAGATTAAAGTGAATAATTGCATCCAGTATGGCATCACCCAAAAGGCTGATGAGCTATTGTCACCTCTTCAATTAAGGTCATGCAAGGAAAGCGTGAGGGGAAGGGTGTAGGGAAATGTCGGTGATACGCTTTTTCACAGAGCTGAGTGTGTGGCCTATGATGTGTATGGTCGTTGTAGAGGCAAATACATTAGAGACATTTAAAAGACTCTTAGTTAGGCAATTAGATGAAAGAACAATGGAGGGCTACGTGGGTTAGATTGACAAAGGTTGGCACAACATCATGGGCTGAAGGGGGTGTACTCTGTTGTACTGTTCTATGTTCATGTTCTATCACAATTCACCTCTAAAGGCAAACCAACACATTTTCCACTATCCCATCTAATCAATGCAATAGTTTCAAATGATGGTTTTACTTCATAAGTTCCTGGAGTTATCATGTCAGCTATATTTTGGATTGATCTAGATACATTACTTTTTCTATCTTCAGTGGCAAACGTTAAAACTGAAACAAGTGCTGTGAATCTTTAATATAAGTGTCTTGTAAGGCGTGCATAGCAGGTGAACCAGCAGTCAAAATATCAATTGGTTCTCAGCACATTTTAATAGATTAGGGGTTTGTCATTCTTAAGCACACCAATCATAATTTTTTTTTAAAAAAAGATGCTCCCAATCTGTCTGAAAAGATTAACATATTATGATATTTTGGAGATCCCAGCTAACCAGTGTTTCAAATATTTTATTTCACTGCCCATGGAACCATAGTTTGCAAAGAAGGGCAATTTCTCATAGCGACAGTGAGAGATGCAGTACAAAAATTCCTCAATTCCACTCCCCGTCTCCGCCGCATCTGCTCTCAGGATGAGGCTTTTCATTCTGGAATGAAGAAGTTGTCCTCCTTTTTCAAAGAAAGAGGCTTCCCTTCCTCCACTATCAACGCTGCCCTCAACTGCATCTCTTCCATTTCATGCATGTCTGCCCTTACCAGGGACAGGGTTCCTCCTGTCCTCACCTATCACTCCACCAGTTTCTGCGTCCAGCACATAATTGTCCAAAACTTCCACCATCTCCAACGGGATCCCACCACCAAGCACATTTTCCCTGCCCCACCCCCAAAATCCCTATTTTCTGCTTTCTACAAGAATCACGCCCTACGCTCCCTTGTCATAGAATGAACATAGAATTCTCCAACTTCCTCTATCCCTATTTCACATCATCTCCCTCATAGTTCCGCCTCCTTCTACTACTGCACATTGTTCTCCTGCCAATCACCTCCCTGCTTCCCCCCCCACCCCTTTGTCTTTCAAATTACTGTTTTTTTCAACTACCAGCATTCTTCAAACCCTCCCCAAAGTTCTTCCTTCAGTCCTGAAACGTCAACTAATCTTTTCAACTGATGCTGACTGACCTGCTGAGTTCCTCCAGCACATTGTGAGTGTTCCTTTGACAACAGCATCTGCAGATTTTTTTGTGTTTTCCATTCTTGCACTTCTCCTTGAAAGCGGAACAGGTGCTACACCTGCCCTGATACCATTCAGGGCCCTAAACAGTCCTTCAAGGTGAGGTGACACTTCACCTGTGATTTTGTGGGATCATCTCCTGTGGTCAGTGCTCCCGATACATTGCTGAGACCCGACATAGATTTAGAGTCTGCTTCGATGAGCACCCATGCTCCATCCACCACGAAAATCAAGATCTCCCAGTGGCCACCCATTTTAATTCCACTTCCCATTCTGATACTTCTATCCATGCTCTCCTCCACTGTTGTGATGAGGCCCCGCTTAGGTTGGAGGAACAACACCTTATATTCTGATGGCATGAACATCGATTTCTCAAACTTCTGGTAAAGTCCCCCCGAACACCACCCCTCTCATTCACCATTTCCCATCCCCTTTTCCCTTTCTCAGCTCATCTCCTTGCATGCCCAATGCCTCCCTCTGGTGCTCCTCTCCCCTCTTCTTTCTTCCATGGCCTCTGTCTCTTTCATCAATCAACTTCCCAGGTCTTTACTTCATCCCTCCCCCTTTAGGTTTTACCTATCACCCGGTGGTTTTCTCCCCCACCCCCTCCCACCTTTTAAATCTTCTCCTCAGCTTTTCATCTCCAGTCCTGCCGAAGGGTTTTGGCCCAAAACGTTGACTGTACTCTTTTCCATAGATGCTGCCTAACCTACTGAGTTCCTCCAGCATTTTGTGTGTGTCACTTGGATTTCCAGCATCTGCAGGTTCTCTCTTGTTTGTGACAGAAATAGACCCTTTGGCCCAACAGGTGTGTGCTGATGATCAACCACCCATTTACACGTGACCTCTCCCTCAGACAGAATGTTCTGTCCTCAGTGCCTTTGGCCCCTGCACCCAAACCTCTGAGCTCTGCACCACCATGACACTGATAACTTCTTCTATTACCTCCATGTCTGATCCTACTTCTCCCCTCCCCCCTCAACAATCAGTCCTTCTGCCATCTTCAGTACTCTTCTTGCTTCAACCTTCGGACCATTCTACATCTCTAGCTGCCGATGAGACACCACCCATTTTGACTTCACCGCTCCTCTCTCCTAATCTAGTCTCACCCTTCTGAAAGCACTGCCCTCCACTCTTCGCAGAAATCCCAATCTCGCCATTGGACTCACTGACAAGGTGGTGGTGGTAGGGGGTTATCGTAGTCTACTGGACTGATCTCTACCTTGCTGAGGCCAGACAGCAGCTCTCAAATACCTTCTCACTTGCCTCTTGAACAGGATCCCTCCCAGGAGCACCAGGCCAATGTCTTCTGCCCTATCAGCAACGTCATCTTTCCTGGATATCTCCCATTCCCTGTCACCAAACTCATAGCTCCAGTACATTGCACTGTTTGTTTCTACCTTCTACCAATGATCCACAAGCTTGACATTCCAGTTGGGCCCATTGTTTCTGCCTGCCCCTGTCCCACTGAACTGGAGTCCAAATACCTCAACTCCATTTTATCCCCTTGGTTCATTCCCTTCCAACCTACATCCATGATACTTCACTTCATTCACTTTCGGTTCCCTGGCCCAGATCACATTATTTTCACGATGGAAGTCCAGTTCCTATACACTTCCATTCTCTATTAAGAAGGTCTTAGAGCTTTCTGGTTCTTTCTGGACAATGAACTTAACCAGATCCCCTCCACCACCACCTTCTTCCATCTGGTGAAATTGATCCTTTCCCTCAACAATTTCTCTAGTGGCTCCTCCAACTTTCTCCAAACCAAAGGTGTAGCTAGCCATGGACACTCATGGGCCCCAGCTATGCCTGCCTTTTCGTTAGCTACATGGAACAGTCCATGTTCCAAGGGCAATTGTTTCTCTGCTATATTAATGACTAAGTTGGTCCTGCACCTATGCTGAGCTTGTCAATTTTATCAACTTTACCTCCAACTTCCACTCTGCCCTCAAATTTCCTTGGTCCATCTGAGACTTCTCCTTTTTCTTGATCTCTCCGATCATCCGCTGACATCTTTTACAAACCTACTAACTCTCACAATTATCTTGACTATACCTCTTCCCACCCTATCACTAATTGTAAAATATGCTATTTCCTTCTCTCAGTTCCCCTCTCTGCTGTATTAGTTCTAAGGATGAAGATTTCTAATCTAGAACATCTGGGATATCAGTTTTTCAAAAGAATAATATTTTCCCTTTATCCCCCTCAATGCTGTTCTCACCGACTCCTACATTTCCCCTCTCCCCACCTTTCTGCCATCATAATGGGGATATAGTTCCCCCTTGGCCTTATCTACTACCCATGAGCTTCTGTATCCTGCAGCATCATTCTCCACAACTTCTCCGTCTCCAATTTGATTCTACCACAAAGCACATCTTCCACCCTCCCCTCCCCTCCCCCCGCCTCTTTCTGTAGGGATTATTCACTACTTAACCGTCATGTCAACTCATCCCTCCCCAATGCTTTACCCTTTGGTATTTATCTTTTCCAGGTGTAACGAATGCTGCACCTGCCCCTATACCTCATCACTCACCATCATTCAGAGTAGAAGACAGTGAGGCAGCACTTCACTTGCTATTCTGTCAGTGTCATCTATTGTATCTGCTGCTCCTGGAGTTGCCTACTCAACATTGATGAGGCCCGACACAGACCGGCAGACCACTTATCAAACACCTTTGCTCTGTCCAGTACAAAAGGTAGGATCTCCCAGTGGCTACCTATTTCAGCTTAACTTCCCACACCCAGATTGACATGTCTGTTCATGGCAAACTCAAGTTGAAGGAGCAACACCTCATATTCCATCTGGGTAACCCCCAGTCTGATGGCATGAACAACAATTTCTAGTAATTACTCCCTGCTTCCCTGTTCCCTCTTTCCATGCCCCATTCTGTTATGCTCTCACCCCTTGTCTTCTCCACACCTGCTCATCACCTCCCTCTGGTTCTCCTTCTCTTTATTCCACAATGCTCTGAGCTCTACTGTCAGATTCCTCCTTGTTAAGCCCTTTACCACTTGCACCCATCACATCCCAGCTCTCCAGTTCATCTCCATTCACCTCCCAGACCTACCTTTCAGCTTGTACTCCTTCCCCTCCCCGACGAAGGGTCTCAGACTGAAGCATCAACTGTGTGTTTCTCTCCATAGATGCTGCCTGATTTGTGTTTTTGTGGTAAATTGTTCCAGCATGTTGTGTTGTGTTGTGACACTAACCCTGTTGATTCCAATTTCACTAACCCTGTTGATTCCAATTGGAACACAGAACAGAACAGCACAGCATAGGAACAGGCCCTTCAGCCCACAGTGTTGATCCAAATCAGCTAAAAAGTATTTTTTTTTTTAAATCCCAAAAACTAATCCCTCTTACCTACACAATGTCCATATCCCTCCATCTTCTTCATGTGCCTGTCCAAAGATCTCTAAAAAGCCTCTTAAGTATTTGCCTCTACTACCATATCAGGAGACATCCATCACTCCAAGTAAAAACCTTCCCCTCCCGTCCCCTTTGAACCCACCCCTTCTCACCTTCAATGCATGCCCTCTGGTATTAGACATTTCAACCCCGGGAGAAAGATACTCCCTGTCTATTCTTCTCATAATCTTATAAACCTCTAGTCACAGTGATTTCCAAAGGGGCAGTTATATGTCCTAAGGGTGCATTAGGGGAAACAGAAGTCCCCAGGGGATGTTCAAGGTTCTTTGGGTGGGGGGGGGGGGTTAGTTGGTAAGTGGCACCCTAACTTGAGGCATGAGACCTGAGCAGGCACTTAGTGGAGCAGGAACTTCCAAAAAACAGAAAAAAATGATGGGGAACTAGAACACAGGAGGAAGCATAGCTCTGCAGGTGGTGAGGACTCGTCATCACAACTCATCTGAAACTCAGCAATCTCATCCAGCCTTACCAAACAACGAACATTGGGGATGCATAGATTAGTAACCAGGGTGCCCAACAGTTCCCCCTGACTTGCACCATAGAACGAGTTCATGCAATTTAACAGTTAGTAAGTCAAGTGTACCCTCTGAACTTTCTGCACAGATCTATGGAAAACAGGTCTTGCAATGATACAGCGCTGGCTGGAACCAAACAGTGAAATAATGTCAGTGAGACTATTGACCCCGAGGATTCCTCAAGGTGTTCAAAGCAACCTCGGCTTCACGTGCATGGTCAAGAACCATCTTTGGGGATTATGAGACCTTACGTGATTGGTCACTAACTGAAATAGTACTGTATAAAGGTAGCTTGCCACACATCAGCTCTATCCCCACTAACATTCAGATTCCAGTCTGACTTCTCAACGGAATTTTCGCTGTTGTGATTGTCTTCATCTTTGGGTGTTGCTACCATTGTTCCATCTGTGACAACTCACTGCCGTCATCAACATCCTATAGGCATTCCTAGTTTATGTAAATTTTTAATTTAGCTTCATTTACAATGGATAAATACGTACGGCGCGATCTCTACAAGTCTGAAGGCGTTAAAGTCTTGAATTCTAATGCTGCTAAAAAAACAGCAACTACAGAAAGCTTGTCAATACAATGTTACATACTTGGAGTATGGTTTTATTCCATTCCTGTCAGATAGCCCCACTTGTCTTACTGTAACACTGTATTGTCTAATGAAACCATCAAGATTGCAGGAACACTTCCATAAAAGACAGCCTGAAAAGGCTACTTATGGTATTACTCAGTTCCAAAAGATGAAAGAAGCATTTGAAAAGCATTGCACACTTGAGTCATTTGCCAAGCTAAAAATGACCTTGACAGTGGTCTCATTGTTTCTTATAATATTACTAAAACAATAGTAAAGTGTGGAAAATCTCAAAATTGGTGAAAGATTAATAATGTCTGCTATATCAGAAGTGTTCACCACTGTTCTCGAATTGGATACCAGTATTTTAAAATCACTTCCTCTGAGTAATGACTCTGTAAGTTCATCGTATTGACAAAATGACTGAAGACATTGAGTATTAACTATGCACAGAGCTACAAAAAACAGAATTTGGGATACAACTGGATGAGACAGCTGTGCGAGACAATGAGGCATTACTAATGGCAAATGTATGGTTTATCAAAAGTGGATAAGTTTATGAAGAGATTCATTATGTAAAAAATGAAAAAAATCAATGGAAAGTCGATCTACAACAAGCTCAAAATTTATATGGAGAATAAAAGTATTCCAATTAGGAACATAATTTCTTGCACAATAGATGAAGCACCATATAGTGCCTGTAAAAAGTATTCAGCCCCCTTGGAAGTTTTCATGTTTTATTGTTTTACAACATTGAATCACAGTGGATTTAATTTGGCTTTTTTTTTTGACTGATCAATAGAAAAAGATACTTTTGTGCTAAAGTGAAAACAAATCTCTACAAAGTGATCTAAATTAATTACAATTATAAACCACAAAAAATTGATTGCACAAGTATTCACCCACTGTAATATGACACACCCAATTGTTACTGTGCAGTCAACTGGTTTTAGAAGTACATAATTAGTTAAATGGAGATCTGTCTATGGAGACCTGTGTACAGTCAAGGTGCTTCAACTGATTGTAGTAAAAATACACCTGTATCCGGAAGGTCCAACAGGTCAGTCAGTATCCTGGCAAAAATTACACCATGAAGACAAAGAACACTCCAAACAACTCAGTGAAAAAGTTATTGAAATGCACAAATCAGGAGATGGATACAAGAAAGTTTCCAAGTCACTGAATATCCCTCAGAGTACAGTTAAGTCAATCAAGAAATGGAAAGAGTACAGCACAAAATTTGCCCAGAGCAGGCAGTCCTCAAAATCTGAATGACCATGCAGAAAGAGACTAGTGAGGGAGGACACCAAAAGACCTATGCCAATTCTGGAGGAATTACAAGCTTCTGTCGCTGAGATGGGAGAGACTGCACATACAGCTGTTGCCTGGGTACTTCACCAATCACAGCTTTACAGGAGAGTGGCAAAGAGAAAATCACTGTTGAAAAAAACTCATATGAAATCTCAGTTAGAGTTTGCCACAAGGCACGTGGGAGACTCTGAAGTCAGCTGGAAAAAGGTTTTATGGTCTGATGAAACCAAAATTGAGCTTTTTGGCCAGTCTAAAACACTTTGTTTGGCATAAGCCAAGCACTGCACATCAAAAACACACCATCCCTGCTGTGAAGCATGGTGGTAGCTGCATCCTGCTGTGGGGATGCTTTACCGCAGTAGGTCCTGGTAGGCTTGGGAAGGTAGAGAGCAAGATGAATGCAGCAAAATACAGGGAAATCCGGAGGAAAACTTGATGCAGTTGGCAAGAGAACTGCAACCTGGGAGAAGATTTATTTTCTGGCGAGACTCTGACCCCAATTATAAAGCCAAAACTGCACATGAATGGCTTGAAAACAACAAAATTAATGTATTGAAATGGCCAAGTCAGAGTCCAGACCTCAATCCAAATGAAAATTTGTGACTGGACATGAAAAGGGCTGTTCACTCATGAACCCATGCAGTTTTGTAAAGAAGAATGGGGAAAAATTGCTGTGTCCAGATGTGCAAAGCTGATAGAGACAAATCTACACAGACTCTAGTCTGTAATTGCTGCCAAAGGTACATCTACTAAATACTGACATGAAGGGGGTGAATACTTATGCAATCAATTATTTTGTGTTTTATATTTGGAATTAATTTAGATCACTTTGAGGACACCTTTTTTCACTTTGACATGAGTCTTTTTCTGTTGATCAGTGTCAAAATAAACAAATTAAATCCACTATGTTTCAATGTTGTAAAACAATAAAGCATGAAAACTTGCAAGGGAGGCAAATACTTTATATAGGCACTGTTTATGACAGGTCAACATGCTGGTTTAGTGGCATTTATGAAAAAAAGGAATTCCAAGTCTGTTTGCAATCTATTGTCATCAACATCTCGCAGCCAAAAACCTCAGCCAGCGACTTTTTTCAAGCATGAGTTTTGTAATATTTTCTATTACCAAAATTAAAGCTCATCTATTAAATATCAGAATATTTAGCCAGTCACGCCAAGATAATGATGGAAAGAGTTTGAACTCTTGCTTCTTCACACTGAAGTGCATTGGCTGTCACAGGCTGCTGCTTAGAATGTTTCTTTGGTCTTTTCGACACTGGTTGAATTTTTGCTCAAGGTCGTCAACAAGAGCTCGGAAAACAGGATTGACCTTCTACATGGAAATGTGGTGTACCTAGCCGATCTATATTGGCAGTGAACCACACACTTCCCAAAAACAGAAACCACTTGGACATTGCTACACATGGGGTCTTAAGGCTTTTACTGTCACAACTTGAAGCAGATATTTCAACTCTTGCTAAAACCATCAAGCTTAAGGATCACATTGACATCAAAGCTGCTGTACAGTGCACAGATACTGTGTAAGCTAGGTTTAAAGACAAATGAAAATTAGAAAATTTAAAGCGAATCATTTTTCTCATGTTGGCATATGGTTGACATGTTTTTACACTATGAGGACGCTGGAAGGGATTTTGTGTCCAAGGGGGATGTTGTCAAGTACAAAGGTGCTTTGCGGCGGTGGGGGTGGGGGGGTAGAGGGCATTGGCAAGTATGAAAGTGGTTTAGGGGGGTATTGGGCTAAAAAAAGAAAAAGGTGGGAAACACTGCTCTATCAGATCTCCCAATTCCCTCACTCAACTCTACATTAAAGGTAACATAGATATACCTATTAACCTGCAGGTCACTGGAATGTGGAAGAAAATGGGAATCATGGAGAATGTGCAAACTCCTCACAGAGTACCCAGGGTCAAGCACTGAACTTTGGTCTCTGGAGCTGTGAGACACTAGTAGCTGCTTAAGTGTGCCACATAATTCTATTAAAATTTGAGAACAAAGTTGATACCTTTATATAGTAAGGGAAGGGATTAATTGATTATTAAATAGTCTGTTCTGAAACCCGTATGGACTTTGATCTTCACTCTGGTAACACACTTGTAATACTACCCATTACATTTCCAGTCCAGGTGAACACAAACAAAACCTCTCGGTGAAAATACCCTTTATATTCACAGACACGAGGAAATCTGCAGATGCTGGAATTTCAAGCAACACACATAAAAGTTGCTGGTGAACGCAGCAGGCCAGGCAGCATCTCTAGGAAGAGGTACAGTCCATGTTTCGGGCCGAGACCCTTCGTCGGGACTAACTGAAAGAGCTAGTAAGAGATTTGAAAGTGGGAGGACGAGGGGGAGATCCGAAATGATAGGAGAAGACAGGAGGGGGAGGGATGAAGCTAAGAGCTGGAAAGTTGATTGGCAAAAGGGATATGAGAGGATCATGGGTCAGGAGGCTTAGGGAGAAAGAAAGGGGGAGGGGGGAATCCCAGAGAATGGGCAAGGAGTATAGTGAGAGGGACAGAGGGAGAAAGGGAGAAAAAAAAAATTTTTTTTTAAAATGGATGGGGTACGAAGGGGAGGTGGGGCATTAATGGAAGTTAGAGATCCATTAATGCCCCACCTCCCCTTCATACCCCATCCGTTATTTATTATATATATTTTTTTCTCTTTTTCTCCCTCTGTCCCTCTCACTATACTCCTTTCCCATCCTCTGAGATTCCCCCCTCCCCCTTTTCTTTCTCCCTAAGCCTCCTGTCCCATGATCCTCTCATATCCCTTTTGCCAATCAACTGTCCAGCTCTTGGCTCCATCCCTCCCCCTCCTGTCTTCTCCTATCATTTTGGATCTCCCCTTCCCCCTCCCCCTCCCACCTCCAAATCTCTTACTAGCTCTTCTTTCAGTTAGTCCTGACGAAGGGTCTCAGCCCGAAACTTCGACTGTACCTCTTCCTAGAGATGCTGCCTGGCCTGCTGTGTTCACCAACGATTTTTATGTGTGTTGCTTACATTCGCAGGATTTGATGGAAATAATTCTATTCAAACACTAGAAATTCATCTACTTTATGCATTTTCTACTGAAAGCAACAAACTGTCATGGAATTGTGACTGATCTGAAAACCAGCAGTTCTTACTCATTCACAGAACAACCAGCTTTTATTAACCATATTTCCCTTCAAATGGTGTGTAACATCAAAAATTTACTGTGCCAAAACTCTAAATTTGCTCTTGTTAAGATCATTGACTTCAAACAGAGCCTTGATGTCATGTGTGAGCTGCTTTTGCCACTGAGGCCTCTGTCACTTTCAGCTTCCTGGTCTCAAGACCATTATGTAGCGTCATTGATGATCTGCCAGGCTGCTGCTCACTTCAGAAAGACCACAAGAGGAGTCAAGCTCATAGAATCATCGCAGAATCTGTCTCAAATGGAGACTCATCCTGTAATAGACTCACATAATGCTGATCTTTCCAGAGACTCAGTGGTAGTTGGGATTTGGAAGCAGAGCGAATCTGCAAATAGAGTTTATCACCAGACTGTCTATCTCAGACCTTGAGAGAATTGCAAAACTGTTTTTTTTACCCCAGGCAATCCCAACTCTATAGTAAATAGAAGAATGCTACTTCTATCATTTTATGGTTTTATTGAGGACTAGCTGTTAAAGTCACAGCTCTTTGGTTAAGTGCCAGCAGTTGTGAGATCTTGCGATAACTATGCCACAGGGAACGCTGACTTGGGAACCACCCCGTTAATAATCATGACCATCAGAATCTGTGTGGCTGACATTAAAGATCATTTACATATCAGTAAAAAGTGTAGGAAGGCGCATCTTAAACTGATGACTGCAGCTCAGACACTTGAAACAAACTAAACTGCTGTATTTCATACTGAACCAGTGGAGATGCTATCTTTTGAATGAGAATTAAACTAATGCCTTGTCAAATAAGTAATCAAATATCAAATCCCCGATCAATGAAAAGCAAAATTATTTGTTGCAAATTAAAATGAAAATTTTAATGCAACCAAAATTTACCGATCTTTTGCATCCAGCAAAACATGTGATCTTCATAAGAATTCCAGTGCTTTTTAATGTGCTGCAAAAGATCATTTATAATAACGGGAAAGCAAACGTAAAATTGATGGTCTACAGATTAAACAAGTGAATTCAAAAGACTGGTCCCTTAATATGCAGGTGGAATAGGCTCTCCATACTGAAAGAAAACATCTGTCTTAAAATAGAATCCATACTTCATAGCCCATAATGACTATATTTAAAAATAGTATGAAAGTTCTCAATGGGTTTTGAAGTGATGTCAAAGGAACATGCAACACTTTTGTGCAGTTTTCAGACTATTTGAGAGGGGAACACATTACTGTAAACTGTTTCTCCATTCACTATTGACAAAAAAAAGAGCTGCTCACATTCAGACCCTAATCTCCACAATGAATTCACAGTGCATGTATGCTCAATCCAGTAAACCAGAGTTTAGCAAAAATATACTGGTCTTGGATTTACCAGAATGATCTGTGAGATCTATGTGCAAAATTACATAGAGAAGTTGCGCAAACGAAGCTAGTGTTTCCCGGAATGTAGATTGCTTTCAAGATTAAGGGGAATTGAAACAGAAGCCTGAGAAAAACTATATTCACTGTTTGGGCAAGGCATCAGAGAGCACCCAAGGGCATCTCAGAATGAATCACTATAGCAGCTTAAATCTAGTTTATTAAATAACATGGAAAATTAGTGGAAATAACTTGTGAAATTACTGGATACTCATGAAAACCTATCTGGTTCTCTGATACAATACTCATAAGAGACTATTACATCTAGTCTTCATGAGATTCTGGACCGACATAAATGGAGTAGATTCTGAATCAGCCTGGAAGAATATCCATACACACTACATGCTAGCCACCAAATTTCAACATGGCAAAGAAATCCTAAATTCAGGCAACCATAAAATCTTCTTTCAGGCATTTTAGAATAATGTCTGTGCTGAAAAAGCCATCCAATAATTTAGTGAAGCATAGTTGTACTCAGAATCGTTTTTGGCACCAGACTCCTCCATTACAAACCCTAGGTTTGTAGAGCTTTTCCCCCCACAAAAGAGACCCAAATAGAGGTTGGAACATAATGAGTTATGGTCAAGGACATCTGGCACCCAGAGTATTCAACATTTATATCCACAGGTAAGTCTCAAGGTCAAAGACAGATAAGGAAATCATATCTGGATTTGAAGCATCTTTACTGTCCAGGAAAGCACATGCTGCTGCCACCCTCCCTTGGCAAGAGAGCAACAATGGAAAAAAAGTACTGAAGGTAGCAAGAGTACGTAATGCATTCTAAGCTGGGGAGTTTCAATAACCATTGGCAAGAATAAATGCAATACTGAAGGTCATACCTGTGAGACAATATCAGCAGCAACTTACATGTTCGGATGTATCTGAGCATAGAAGAATTGGTTGGAGTGACCACAGGACAGTCTTTGTAGAGAAAATATACTGTCACTCTCACACTGAGAAGGCTATCATATACGCTCTGCAGCCACTTTATCAGGTATATGCGTGGTCTTCTGCTGCTGAGGCTCATCCAGTTCAAGATTCAATGTGCTGTGCATTCACAGATGTTCTTCTGCACAGCATTGTTGTAAATAGTGGTCATTTTGAGTTACTGTTACCTTCCAGTCAACCTGAACCAGTCTGGCTATTCTCCCCTGGATTCTCATTAACAAGGCACTTTCACCCACCGAACCTCCACCTAATGGAAGTTTTCTATTTTTTCCGCACCATTCTCTAAACTCTAGAGACTGTTTTGTGTTTGAAATCCCAGGAGATCAGCAGTTTCAGAAATACTCAAACTAACTCACCAGACACCATCATTCCACAGTCAAAGTCACTTAGATCACATTTCTTCCCCATCCCAAAGTTTGATCTGAACAACAACAATTGAACTTCTTGACCATGTCCGCATTCTTTTAAACATTGATCTGCTGCCACAAGACTGGCTAATTAGATATTTGCATTAATGAGGTGTACAGGTGTACTTAATAGATGCCACTAAATGCGCATTGTAAAACCACCAACAACCAAATTGATTCCCAACCACTCTGGAAATTCGAAACTGAGGTGGCAGCAGAGGTGTGTACCAACCCAAACAATAATACCATGGTGAGCATATCGCATATTCAACCAAAACTATCTTGCAGGAGATTAACACAATTTCAAAGGTAGATGTCAATGTCAGAAGCAGCCCCAGGCACATCTAAAAATGAGCAAAAGAATAAAAATTCTTGCAAATCAGCAATAAAATAGTAAACGATGAAAGTAACATGAAATGAGCAGAGCCAAGTTATTTGATTAATGGATCAGATCAATGTTTCAAAGGTCTGTTACATTTTCTCTTAAATAGTGAACAGTTAAGCAACTAGTAGAAGGACAAATCTTCAAGAACATGCATGTACCCCTTAAAAGTAGGCTTCAGCTCGTGAGTGCTGAGAACAGGCTTAAACATTTACATCTACGGTGTCTATAAAAAGTCTTCACCCACCCACCCCGCCACCAGCCCCATAAGTTTTCATGTTTGTTTTACAACATTGAATTGCAATGGAGTTAATTTGGCTTCAGTTTTTAAAAACTAGCAATAGAAAAGACTCTTTCATATTAAAAGTAAAAACAAATTAGTCTAAATTTATTACAATTGAACTCAGAATAATTGATTTTATAATTATTCACCCCCCTTCAAGTCAGTATTTAGTAGATGCACCTTTGGCAGCAATTACAGACGTGTGTGTGTGTGTGTGTGTGTGTGTGTGTGTGTGTGTGTGTGTGTGTGGTGGGGGGGAGATAGGTCACTATCAGCTTTGCACATCTGGACACCGCAATTTTTCCCCATTCTTCTTTACAAAATTATCAAGCTCTATCAGATTGCATGGGGACTGTGAGTGAACAGCCCTTTTCAAGTCCAGCCACAAATTTTTGATTGGATTGAGGTCTGGACTCTGACCTGGCCACTCCAGGACATTAACTTTGTTGTTCTTAAGCCATTCCTGTGCAGTTTTGGCTTTATGCATGGGGTCATTCTCTTGCTGGAAGACAAATTTGCTGCAGTGAAGCATCCCCACAGCATGATGCAGCCACCATCATGTTTCACAGCAGGGATGATGTGTTTTTGATGATGTGCGGTGTTTGACTGACACCAAACTTAGCATTTAGTCCGATGGCCAAAAAGCTCGATTTTGGTTTCATCAGACCATAGAACCTTCTTCCAGCTGAATTCAGAGTCTCCCACATGCCTTCTGGCAAGCTCTAGCCAAGATTTCATGAGAGTTCCCCCCGCCCCCCCCCAGAACAGCGGCTTTCTCTTTGCCACTCTCCATAAAGCTGTGACTGGTGAAGCACCCGGGCAACAGTTGTAGTATGCACAGTCTCTCCCATCTCAGCCACTGAAGAGGGTAACTCCTCCAGAGATGTTCCCTTCTTGCACGGTCATTCAGTTTTTGAGGATAGCCTGCTCTAGGCAGATTTTTAGCTGCGTCATATTCTTTCCATTTCTTAACAATTGACTTAACTGTACACCAAGGGATATACAGTGACTTGTTAATTTTCTTGTATCCATCTCCTGACTTATGCTTTTCAATGACTTTTTCTTCGAGTTGCTTGGAGTGTTCTCACCGTCAAGGTGTAGTTCTTACCAGGATACTGACTCATCAGCAGTTGGCCGTTCCAGATACAGGTGTATTTTTATTACAATCAATTGAAACATCTTGACAGCACACAGGTTTGTATATAGCTGGGCCATCTTAACTTCTAAAACTAATTGGCTGCACCAGTGATGATCTGGTCAGTTGGTGAATACTTAAACAATCTATTATTTTGTGTAACACACATCAAAGTTGCTGGTGAACGCAGCAGGCCAGGCAGCATCTCTAGGAAGAGGTACAGTCGACGTTTCAGGCCGAGACCCCACAAAGGGTCTCGGCCTGAAACGTCGACTGTACCTCTTCCTAGAGATGCTGCCTGGCCTGCTGCATTCATCAGCAACTTTGATGAGTGTTGCTTGAATTTCCAGAATCTGCAGAATTCCTTGTGTTTGCACTATTTTGAGTTTTGTATTTGTAATTTAGATCACTTTGTAGATATCTGTTTTCACTGCTAATCAGTGTCAGAAAGCCAGATTAATTCTGTGATTCAATAAAACATGAAAACTTCCAAGTGGGGTGGACTCAGCACTGTACCTTCACCCAGAAGAGAGGTGAATGATACATCACATGTTCCTCAAGATCCCCACCATCATAGACGGCTATCTGAATCTCTCAAAGAAACTGCTTAAGAGCACTGCACACAGTAAAGGCAATGGTATAAGACAAAACCCTAACAGTAGTGCTGAATTGTCCGGGTAGCTGTTGAAAAAGAACACAAAGCATCCATGGTTAACATGGAGATGTTTCAGGACCGTTGGGCATTGCAGGGGTTAAATGCCATCCTTAATGGATGGGCATATGTTAGTTTAGGGTATATTAGTTATGATCTGTCTGCTCTGTTTTGTAGTATGATTGTACATTAGTGTAGTTCAAATTTGTAACCAATTTTATAAAAGTAAACAATAATGCTGGAGACTTGCCCTCTAGAATTAGCCATGCATCCAGTCAATCTCTTCTGGTACAGTCATAACACTGGCACTTAGCTAACAATATGCAAATTTACCCTACTATGCCCTGTTCTTAAAATCTAGGATAAATTCAATCCAGCTCATTACTGTTTCTTTCCAGTCCAGTTATCAACAATTTGATGAAAGGCACGGACAGTTAATACTAAAATTCTGAAATTTCACAACTGTCTTCCTATAGGAAGACTAAATTGCTTGAATTTTCTGAACAGAATTCTTTGGTGAGAAGAAATATCAAGATCATGTGAGTAAATATCAAAATTTTGCATATTTTTCGAACTAGAAAATTCATTCATAAAACATAAACAGCAAACTAAAACATATTAAAAGCATCCTGATCCAGCGGTGTCAATTATGATTGACTGCAGGGACTGAAATACAGATAAATGGTTCTGCATGATTTGCTTTTACACAATTATATTTTGGCAATTGGTAGAGCTCATTATTTCTCTATTCATCTTCTGTATCAAGTTGGAAATTAGGCAGATGAATAAAAATAAAGTTTAGGCCAACCTTTGCTTAAAATCACCTGCCCTGCAATCTATAATTTAACCAGTTTTATTAAAAACCAGCTCCACTTACACCTCGGACTTCAACTACTGTACAGAGTCTTGCCATCTTCAGAAGTTTTCTGATGACTCTTCCGTAGTTAGATGCATCAGCAAGGGAGATGAGGCTGAGTACAGGGCTACGGTAAGAAACTTTGTCACGTGGTGTGAGCAGAATTATCTGCAGCTTAATGTGAAAAAGACTAAGGAGCTGGTGATAGACCTGAGGAGAGCTAAGGTACCGGTGACCCCTGTTTCCATCCAGGGGGTCAGTGTGGACATGGTGGAGGATTACAAATACCTGGGGATACGAATTGACAATAAACTGGACTGGTCAAAGAACACTGAGGCTGTCTACAAGAAGGGTCAGAGCCGTCTCTATTTCCTGAGGAGACTGAGGTCCTTTAACATCTGTCGGATGATGCTGAGGATGTTCTACGAGTCTGTGGTGGCCAGTGCGATCATGTTTGCTGTTGTGTGCTGGGGCAGCAGGCTGAGGGTAGCAGACACCAACAGAATCAACAAACTCATTCGTAAGGCCAGTGATGTTGTGGGGATGGAACCAGACTCTCTGATGGTGGTGTCTGAAAAGAGGATGCTGTCCAAGTTGCATGCCATCTTGGACAATGTCTCCCATCCACTACATAATGTATTGGTTGGGCACAGGAGTACATTCAGCCAGAGACTCATTCCACTGAGATGCAACACTGAGCGTCATAGGAAGTCATTCCTGCCTGTGGCCATCAAACTTTACAACTCCTCTTTTGGAGGGTCAGACACCCTGAGTCAATAGGCTGGTCCTGAACTTAGTTCCTGGCATAATTTACATATTACTATTTAATTATTTGCGGTTTTATATTGTTATATTTATACTCTATTCTTGGGTCAACTGTAATGAAAATCAATTTCCCTCGGGATCAATAAAGTATGATTATGATTCTCAACCCCATACTCCTGCCTTCTCCCCATCACCTTCGATTGCCTCTGTTAAGATGGTCTCTCTTTCTGGATGTATACGTCTCTCAGTGGTAAGCAGGGACTTCCCCAGCCTATTATAATAAAAGATCCCAAGCCTACCCAAGAACTCAGTCTATCTGAAGCAGTAAACTTGCTGACTGATCACCCAATGGCACCCGTTCAGTTTTGCAGCTGGTTGTAATCTCCTTTAGATACCCAAGATAACATAATGATATTGCTGCCTTTTTATACCCTACTCTTCCAAAAACATAGATTGTCCTAGTGGAAAAAGGCACAAATCTTGCTGAAATGTGCCAGCAGTTTTCTCACAGATTCAATCTACAGAGCACAAATTTATTGAATTGCTTCACCATTCAGGATGGGGCACCTACCCGCAGATCCAGCACAACATTAAAGCTCGTGCATGATCCACAAATTTCTCTATACAAATGGAGATTGTTTTGGCAGCATGGAAGATAATGAAGACCAAAAGAAAGTTCATAACTTCTCTTGGAGTTTCAAAGTACATTTATTAAAGTATGTATGCCGTATACAACCCTGACATTCGTCTTCCACACAGACAGCCATGAAGCAAACTATGGAACACGTTCAAAAAAAATTAACCTCCCCCCTCCCCATACAAAGAAAACAAATCATGCAAATGGCAACAAAAAAAAAGAACAAAAAGCACAGAATATAAAACACAAAAGTCAAAAGATTCCAGGCATATTCAGGTCAGTTCAGTGCTATCTGCTGGCCGCCCTGATTCAAAAATCACCCAAAATAGCAACCAAAAAAAAGTGTGATCAGAAACCAAAAACACATCACAACATGAACTACAGAGTCTAATCCACAAACCACGTCGATTAAACTTCGCCCAAGACCTGAACTCTGACACCATTCTCTGACAGTGGGGCGGAAGAGACACCGTCACACACCAACACCCTCCGCTGGTAGCAGCATGCGAGAGGCTAGTAGACAATGCTGGTGCTGGTTTTAGCACTTACAGTCAGAGCCATAAAGCACAGAAACAGGCCCGTTGGCTGCACTCATCACCACATTAAGGTTTCAGGTCAACATAAATTGTGAATCAAAATCTCCTTAAATGGAGATTGTTTGTTTACATCACAATGAAGGTAACAGATAATGGAATTCAAATAAGTTATGCTCCCAGTGGATCGCAGTTACAGATACTGACTAACAAAATTTTGTCCTGGCATATTGTCTATCTTTCATGGCTGTAGTTTATATTTGAAAGGCAAATCTGGTTGAAATGCAACACAAACAAAGTGCTGAAGGAACTCAACAAAAAAGGCAGCAACAGTGGAGGGGTCCAAACATTCCACGTTTCTGGCTGAGACCCTTCAATCAGGATCGGACTAATAGAAACTAATTTCCCTCCATTGATGCTGACCGACTTGTTTTGCTTTGTTTTGCTCAAGATTTTCAGCATCTATAGGGTCAATTCTGTTTCTAATCCATTTCACGTGATGGATGGTGATAAACTTTTCATCGTTGCTGATTAAAGCTGAATGATTATGTCACATGGAAAACATTATTCAAAATTCTTTACAGTACTTTGTTTTAAATGTCACTCAAGGATTGCTGTGGGTGTAATTTTGTACCCCTTAGGCAATTAATAAATCAAATGGAGCTGGCTTCTGTGAGATGCATTTCAATATCTCTAAACAATCCTACTGACTGGTGGCACAGTGACATCAGCGCCAGACTCCAGAGTGAAGGTTCCTGAGTTTGAACCCAGTCGGGACACTCCCGGGCACGCTTTCCATCCGGGTTGAGTATCGAGCTCGCAACTCGGCCTCAAAAAAAAAACTGCGCTGTGAGAAGGATGTGGGGGAAAATCACTCACAGAATCTTTCCTCCAAGACAACCACTTGAAAAGTGGTTGCCGAGGCTCTGGCAGAGTATGGCACACAAAAAAAAACTATCCTAAGGCATATGAATTTCAGATGGAGGAGTTCCAAGAGTGGTTTAAACTAACTAGAGACCATCTTTCAGAACTGCACAGCTATACATCAACAATTTGCTGGCATTGTTCTCTTGTACGAACCAAATATGCCTTCCTAATCACCAACTGTTCAATGAAAGACAAATGGTTTGAAGCAACAATTTGTATTTGTTTGAAAAAAATACAAAATCCCTATATGAAAGCAAGAACTTTTCAAAGAATAAATATAACTATACCTACAATGTCTCATTCTGCTTTCAATTAAGACTTTCACTTCCAAATACAAAATCAGGGCATACACTCAACGGCCACTTTATTATGTAGGGAAGACACCCAATAAAGATGTTAAGTTCAAAACTTTCAATTGTAGCATTCTTCATAAAATTTGATTGATTTACTTTGTACATCTATCATAGAATTTCTGGCATTATAGTGCAATGTTGCTAAGAAAACATTAAACTAATTCAAATGAAGACACGGGCATCTGATGAGAGTGTAACTTCGTGTTTACTTTAAGCAAGGCGCATACGCATCACGTGAAGACATATGCAATTCATGAATTCATACACGTAACCCATAATTAATTATTTAAATGAAATGTGTGTGTGTGTATATAGACACACACACACACACAAAGAAAACTGAACTATTACTGAAATATTAAATACACAAAAGGTGTTAGTAATTTAAGGCTCAAACATTTTATCTGCTGAATATCAGGCAACTGGATAAGTTAAACAAGAACAGAATAGAACCATATTTTCAGTATTGGACAGATCAGTACATTAAAACTAAGGTTTTATAGAGGCGGTGAACCTATGACACATCTATCCAAGGTAGCAACTGAAAAAATTTTGTTGATATGAGTCATACAGGGCTGACCCTTGATTCTTTAAACCCCACCAATAATAAAAATACGAGATATTATAGCAGAATTAGGCCATTCAGATATGAAGCTTGTTCCACCATTTTTTAAAATTTTAACTCAACTCCATTTTCCTGCCTTCTCTCTGTAACCTTTGGTGCCTTTCCTAATAAAGGATCAAAAAGATATACAATTATAAACAAGAGAAAATCCGCAGTTGTTGGAAATCCAAGCAACACGCAAACTAGCCAGTTTTGAGGTATGTGATGTGGGATGGTACATTTTGAAATCCAAGCAGACCTGGTGTACACATCAGTATTTGATAATAAACATTTGGACCAGTTACCATTGACTTTGCCCTGCTTGTATTTTTTTTTGCTATTTGTGAGTGAACACTGGACAATCAATAATAATAACTGACAAATATTGTATGTAGTTTAGGGCCTCAATGATTTTTAAAAAAAATTAATACAATGAAGTTTTTCTGAAATGCTTAATTTTACTGGCTATTATACTTCTATTAATAGTAAACCCATGAATACACATAAATAAGCAACAGGACTCACCCTTTTCCATAAAATGTCCATCATTTTACTACTTTATTAATCAATGATAAGCTCTGCTCAAAATTACCATGGCATGCAAGAGAAATTTTAGAAGATTACCGCCAATTTGGGAACACACTCTTTAAAAATTTGTTACCCCTGGTTTGGTAAAATCACAAGGAACATATTTTCTATAAGAATTTAGAAGATGTACGGATTGAATTAACTTCCCTGTATAACAAAGTATTTGCACAAATGTTCACTGATAATTGTGAGTATTCCATTCTATTTGTAATTCTTCAAATAAATTGAATAGCTTGTGCCTACATGGTAACATTTGCATTGTACAAGTTATAGTCAATCATTGTGTTGAACAAACTAAAATATAACCCCAATGTAATGCAATGAATATTCTTCAGGAGTCACTTGGGATCAAGAATGATTTGCTTCCAGTTCTGTATTGTGAGTTCTCAGGTTCTCAGTTGTGGAAACTGTAGCCTCCTCCACAGTTGGGACAGGAAATACATAATGGTACAGGTTCATAGGTAGTTTGTGAGCTGGTGCCTACCTTCAGACATTTATGTAGGTCTTCTCACAGGGTTACAAGGGAATATGGGAGAACAGGACAAAAGGGATTTCTCTCTTAAGAGAAAACATGGATCTTGCATTTTAGGTGCATCTTTGTGGCAAGAAAGTGGTGAGACAGAATTCAATTTTTACATGTTATCCAACTATGCATAGGCCGGCTGGAGGCGTAATGGCATCAGTGCTAGCCTTCAAACCCAGCCGGCTCCCTTGCATGCTTTCCATCCGTGCGGGGTTGAGCGTCGAGCCAGCAACTCGGCCTCGTAAAAATAAGAAAGCCTGCTAAAAAAAAGAGCACCATCATGATAGCATCCTGATGACTCCACTCAGAGTTAAGGGCTTTCTTCTTCTTCTTCAAATATGCATGGATACACACTAGAGCCGAGAGTCGCACTAATGTGTAGAAATATGTAGATGCTTTTGGTCACCCAGCACACTTGACTTGTTATGATGATTCAAATGCAAATGTCATGGTCGGTTCCAACAAAGAATGCTTACATTCGCTGGCCTGGGTAGTTGGCGCCAAGCTGTAAGACTGAATAACCACACACTGTCTGAGGGAGTGGAATCCATTTATATTGAAGCACATCTCACAATTGACATGTGAAAGCTATATCTATTTGGTGGGAACACACATAAAAGTTGCTGGTGAACACAGCAGGCCAGGCAGCATCTGTAAGAAGAGGTGCAGTCGACGTTTCAGGCCGAGACCCTTCGTCAGGACTAACTGAAGGAAGAGTGAGTAAGGGATTTGAAAGTTGGAGGGGAAGGGGGAGATCCAAAATGATAGGAGAAGACAGGAGGGGGAGGGATGGAGCCAAGAGCTGGACAGGTGATTGGCAAAGGGGATACGAGAGGATCATGGGACAGGAGGTCCGAGAAGAAAGACAAGGGGGCGGGGGGGGGGCCAGAGGATGGGCAAGGGGTATATTCAGAGGGACAGAGGGAGAAAAAGGAGAGTGAGAGAAAGAATGTGTGTATAAAAATAAGTAACAGATGGGGTACAAGGGGGAGGTGGGGCATTAGCGGAAGTTAGAGAAGCCGATGTTCATGCCATCAGGTTGGAGGCTATCCAGACGGAATGTAAGGTGTTGTTCCTCCAACCTGAGTGTGGCTTCATCTTTACAGTAGAGGAGGCCGTGGATAGACATGTCAGAATGGGAATGGGATGTGGAATTAAAATGTGTGGCCACTGGGAGATCCTGCTTTCTCTGGCGGACAGAGCGTAGGTGTTCAGCAAAGTGGTCTCCCAGTCTGCGTCGGGCCTCATCAATATATAAAAGGCCACATCGGGAGCACCAGACACAGTATATCACCCCAGTCGACTCACAGGTGAAGTGTTGCCTCACCTGGAAGGACTGTTTGGGGCCCTGAATGGTGGTAAGGGAGGAAGTGTATGGGCATGTGTAGCACTTGTTCCGCTTACACGGATAAGTGCCAGGAGGGAGATCAGTAGGGAGGGATGGGAGGGACGAATGGACAAGGGAGTTGCGTAGGGAGCGATCCCTGCGGAATGCAGAGAGAGGGGGGGAGGGAAATATGTGCTTAGTGGTGGGGTCCCGTTGGAGGTGGCGGAAGTTACGGAGAATAATATGTTGGACCCGGAGGTTGGTGGGGTGGTAGGTGAGGACCAGGGGAACCCTATTCCTAGTGGGGTGGCAGGAGGATGGAGTGAGAGCAGATGTACGTGAAATGGGGGAGATGCGTTTAAGAGCAGAGTTGATAGTGGAGGAAGGGAAGCCCCTTTCTTTAAAAAAGGAAGACATCTCCCTCATCCTAGAATGAAAAGCCTCATCCTGAGAGCAGATGCGGCGGAGACGGAGGAATTGCGAGAAGGGGATGGCGTTTTGACTGGGAGACCGCTTTGCTGAACACCTATGTTCTGTCCGCCAGAGAAAGCAGGATCTCCCAGTGGCCACATATTTTAATTCCACATCCCATTCCCATTCTGACATATCTATCCACGGCCTCCTCTACTGTAAAGATGAAACACACTCAGGTTGGAGGAACAACACCTTATATTCCATCTGGGTAGCCTCCAACCTGATGGCATGAACATCGGCTTCTCTAACTTCCGCTAATGCCCCACCTCCCCCTTGTACCCCATCTGTTACTTATTTTTATACACACATTCTTTCTCTCACTCTCATTTTTCTCCCTCTGTATATACCCCTTGCCCATCCTCTGGGTCCTGCCCCCTTGTCTTTCTTCCCGGACCTCCTGTCCCATGATCCTCTCGTATCCCTTTTGCCTATCACCTGTCCAGCTCTTGGCTCCATCCCTCCCCCTCCTGTCTTCTCCTATCATTTTGGATCTCCCCCTCCCCCTCCAACTTTCAAATCCCTTACTCACTCTTCCTTCAGTTAGTCCTGACGAAGGGTCTCGGCCTGCAACATCGACTGCACCTCTTCCTAGAGCTGCTGCCTGGCCTGCTGCGTTCACCAGCAACTTTTATGTGTGTTGCTTGAATTTCCAGCATCTACAGAATTCCTGTTGTTTACGTTCTATTTGGTGGGACCCAGCTCCATTTCGGTGCCTGTGACTCTCACAATTTGCTGTCCAGTGGCAAGAGTATGATACGTAGTCAACACCTTCTGTATAAAGGTGGCAAACTGAAAATACCTCTGTATCCAAGCTGGAAGGATTCGACACTACCAAACTTCATTACCTTGACAGCAACAGTCAATGCTCTGAAGCTACTATTTTTTGTAGCCTGCAGTACTGATCTCCTTAAAAACTTCTGGATATCTCAAGATTCAGTTTAGAAAGCTGCTCCCTGTCCATCCTGAGTAGATTTGGCCTCCTACAGCACTTGGAGGTTCAAGAACCTGCAGTCAGGAGCACACAGAGATCTGCATGCACTTCATCACAAACATCTGGAGACCAGAAGTGACATCCTGACCCAGACAATCGACATGCTGTTCCTCAGCAAGGCTCAGGATAGGAAAAACACTCACTGACCACAATGTGCAGATCCGGCCTCTTATTCCCCTTTGCCACCTCCCTTCCCTACTCTTCCTTTCATTGCTTTTCCTACTAATGCCGATCTGGGAGTAATTCAATCACAAAATTGATCATCTAGCAATACTGCAATGTATGCTGACTGTCATCACAGCTGAGCTATTCCACACAGTTCCGATGAACAGTATCGATGGGAATATACCACCTGGGCATTCAGGCCAGAAATCTTATGCTGGACTAGAGCACATCTAGGTGGTTACACAATGAGAATGTAATCCAAAATCCCATCATCTTAGAATCCAAATTCAAAATTACAATACATTTAAATGAAGAGCATGGTTGACATATTACATTTATAGAATCATTGAAACCATAACAATGCAAGTGTGCAGTGTGACAACTGTAAATTTGGATCATTAATGATTCAATACTTCCATTTATTAACTGAGAATGTATGCAATATACAACCAGCAATTCTTACTCTTCACAGACATCCACAAAACAGAAGAAAACCCCAAAGAATGAGTGACAGAAAAGTGTTAGAACACGTTGTTAATAACGTGTAGAAATATGTAAACTCGTCAATAATCATCTCCAACAATTCTTACAAAATTGTGTGAGAGGAAAGGGTGAGACAGGTGCTAGATTGTTGAATCTGGGTGAGGAAAGGTTGATGGGCAGATGGGACCAGGTGAGGGATAGAAAGATGGCGATAGCACAGAGGCTGGGAGATGATGGAGAGACAACATGGAATCTTGAGAAGAAAATAAGTGATGAGTAGAACCAGAAAATGGAGGAATGGTGAGCAGCTGGGAACAGCATAGGGAAGGTATGGGAGACCAAGTGGGTTAAGCGTGTGGGTAATAAGCAAATAGAACTATACAGGGAGGGAAAGAAAAAAGGGTAAGATAACATAGGGTCAGGGGGCTGGGAAGATAAAAAGAAAGGGATGTGTGAGAGTGCCTGAGCAGATCAGAAGTGAAAAAAAGAGAGAGGGTGCTGGTTGCCTGAGGTTGGAGAATTCAATTTTCATACCACTGGGTTGTAGACTACACAAGTGGAATATGAGTCACTGTATTTCTGGTTTACCTTTGCCCTCACCCTGGCAGTGAAGGAGGGTGAAAACATGCAGGTCATTATGGCAATTTAAATGGCCTGCTCGCTGAGGGCAGGAGTATGGCAGAACAGTCATGGGGTCTGTACTTCACATCACCAATGTAGAGGAATCACATTAACTGTACCAAATGCAATAGATGGGGAGATACATGTAAATGATTGTCTCACCTGGAAGGACTCTATGTCCCTAACTGGTGGTGAGGGAGGCACAAGGACTGGTATTGCACCTCCTGCAGTTGCAGGTGAAAACGTTTGGGATCAGGAGAAATGAGTGAACCAGGGAGTCACAGAAAGTGTGATCCTTGCAGAACACAGAAAGGGCTGGGAAGCGGAAGATGTGACTGGTTGTGGGATTGCATTCCATGAAAAGTAATGTATTGGATGTGGAGATTGATAGGGCGAAAGTCGAGGAGCAAGGGAACACTACCTTTGTTCTGATTGAAGGAAGGCTGGAAGGGTGCAAGAAATGGAAGAGATTTGGACAAGAGCTCCATCAATCACAGTGGAGGGGGAGCTAATTTTCTTGAAAAAGGAGGACTTTGCAGATGTCCTGGAGTGGGAAGTCTCATCTCCATGAGGGTTTATGTTTTAGGTCCAAGACCCTTCCTTCCACAGATGTTGCCTGACCTCCTAAACAGTTCCAACATTGAGTTCTTATTTCAAACTTTCAGCTGTTCTTTGATTTTTAACATCCCGGTAAATCTTTTCTGACCCTCTCCTGTGCAATCATGTCATTCTGTGGTAACTGCATACCACAGTATTACAGCTGTTGCCTAATTAATTGTTTATATAATTGTACCATAATCTCCTTGTTCTTGTATTCTATTCCAGCTAATGTATCGTCACTTTAAAGTAAAAAAAATTCACATATCTTTAGACCAGAAGTTATACGTATCTACACCACTGTCAGTTTTTCATGAAAATAGCACAAAAATTTTCTCCAATTTGATGTTATGTTTTGCAACTCCAGAATCTAATCAAAAAAAAAACACAGCAGCTGGGATACCTGCCTGCTTAGTTCTTTTAAGTGAGCCACTCATCTGTGATGTGGTGGTGTAAATACGTCTAACCCATAATGAATAATGTAAATATACAAATGCTTAAATATTTACAATATTACTCAAAATTACTGAAATATTAAATACACTGCATTTGATATCTCCAGAGAATGTCATTGCATAGAAAGTCTACATAAAATCAGTCTGTCATTTACTGTAATGTAGTCAAACTTAATTTGAATGTGAATTACATAATGATTTTAGCTCTAGCTGATTATAGCGTTGCCATTAAATGCAGTCCCAATTTAATGTTTAATTATGTAAAGAAGAATTCCCAAGTTTCCGAGTAAAATGAGGAATATATTAGTCAGGAAACTAAGAATGATTGCACTTGGCCCTGCATTCAGGACGTTAAAGAAAGGTGCACAGATTGATAATGTAATCATGACCTTGTCGTTTACATTTAAAATGCATGAATTGTTTCAAATGCAACATACCTGACCTGCACACAAACATCTGAAATTGTGTAATAAAGCTTTGTATTGTTGGAAGTAGGTTTGTTGCTAATTTCCATATTGCACTTCAAGCAATACTAAACAGTAAATATATTCAAATCTTTGGCTTGAAAATTCCTGTCACATTTGCATAGCCACTTCTACACCTTTTGCCAAAACCTTACCTTTACTATTGGCTGAATTGATGAATTTTAATGGATCTTGCAAAAAAATAATGCCTTCTCATTCAAATCACAAAGTTACAGTATACAACCCAAAAACAACAAGAGTTAATTCAGGAGATCAAAAATATACCTCCTTATATACAAACATTTGTATTTTTGTATATTTGCAATACCTATATTGATTCTCTAATTGTTCTTCTGAAGGTGATGGAGAGCCATGTTTTAAAATGCGGCAGTATTTCTGTTGGAGGTACTCCTAATGTAACTTCAAAACATTAAACTAAATCCCAGGCACATACGGGAGTCCAAAATGTGAATCAACTTTGTGTTTGCTTCAAGAAGGCACGCACGTATCATTTAGTGGTGTTGATTACCTGTGCAATTCATACATTTATACATATAACCAGTAACGAATTATTTAAACAAACAAGACTACTCAAATATTAAATACACAAGTAGGAACATTCAAGAATTAGGCTAAAAAAAATGAAGGAACTGTGATATATTTGCAATTTAGCATTGTGTTACTTGGAGGGAAACCTACAGGCATCGGTGTTCTCGTAATCCTGCTACCCTCTTCACTCTTAGTGGTGGTGAAAGTCACAAGTTTGAGATGTTGGGGTCACCTGGGAAACTAATCATGGTGTAGTTGCTGATGGCCAGTGGTAAGGGTAAGGAATGTTTAGATTGGTTTATGGGGTACCCATCAAACTGATGTTCAAATTGCACCCATCCAGGTAACTGGACAGCAACCCTTCATACATCTAATCGGGGAAGATAGAATGACTTTAGGATGTGAGGAGGTGAGCACTTGCCTGCTTTTGCAGACATAATGTTTATATTGTTGGCCGAGATGAACCCAGCATAGAAACAAGTCCTTCAGCTCAGCTGGTCAATGCCAATCTAATCTAGTCTCCCTTGCCTGTATTTAGCCCATAGCCCTCTAAACCTTTCCTATCCATGCACCTGTCAAGAACCTTGTTAAATGTTGTTAATGTATCTGCCTCAACTATTTCCTCTGACAGCTCTTTCCGTATACTGATAACTTTCTGGGTGAAGTAGTTGCTCCTTGGTTTCTTATTAAATCACTCCCCTCTCACTTTAAACCAGGGGTTCCCAAACTGGGGTCTACAGACCTCTTGCTTAATAATATTAGCCCATGACATAAAAAAGATTGGGAACCCCTGTTTTAAATCTACACCCACTAGTTGTTGATTCCCCAGCCTGAAGTATGTTACTTGCTACTTTGAAGTTTGCTGGGCTATTTTGAATGTACCTTGGCCCCAGGGGAAAGCTGTCTCATTCGGCTGGATCTATGTATGGTTTCAATGATAATTTAACTTGATTTGATTTTTGATCTATGCCCCTCAGAATTTTATGAACCTCTGTAAGGTCATTCCCCCAAGATCCAATAAACCTCTTCAACCTCTCTCCATAATTGAGTCCCATGAGTCCTGGAAACATCCTTGTAAATCTCCCCTGCACTCTTTCAGCATCTTTCCTACAGAGAAGTGGCCAAAATTGAACACAATATTCCAAATGTGATCTCACCAAAGTTTTAATCCAACTGCAACATAACATCCCAACTTCTGTACTCAGTGTTCTGACTGAAGGTGGCCAGCACGCCAAAAGCCTTCTTCACTAATCTGTCTACCTGTGATGCCATTTTTAGGGAACCATGTACTTGCACATCTGGATCCCTCTGTTCTGCAACATTGCCCATAGTTCTACAACCCCTACCCTCATTTGTCTTCCTAAGATGTAACACAGCTCACTTACACAAATTGAACTCCATGTGTTACTCTTTGGTCCATTTACTCAGCTAGTCAAGATCCCTCTGTAATTTTGATAACCATTTTCACCATTAAGGATATGACCTGTTTCAATGTTATCTGCAAGCTTAGTAACCATGCCTTGCACAATAGTCTCTCTGATTTGATGTTGGATAATGGTAATGCCATTGAATATCAAATGAAGAGATGGCCAATGTCTGGCACTATTATGTCTGAAGTAGCAAGTGAGATGGTAACATCTTGCAGGACAGAGACATTTGAAAACTGCAAGTCTCATCAGGAGTGAGTCTTATTTTAGCCAATAAAATGAAAGGAGGTGTAAGCAGAGCAGGCATTGTGGGGATGGGCCAGTGTTAGAGCAGTCAGGCTTTGGAAAGAACAGGCATAGGATAAAGCGGAGGGTCTTTTGGAGTCAAGTAGTTGATTGGATGACTTAAAGTTTAAGAAATTGGAGCCAAAGATATAAAACTGTAAGCTAGATGGTAGTTCAGCCAGTAGAATGTTTCTGCAAGATATAGGATTGTACCTAATGGTATCCCTGATGATTACACCTGCAGGAAGTGCATGCAACTTCAGCTCCAGACTGACAAGGACAAGGAACTGGAACAGGAGATGGATGTACTCAGGACCAAAATCTCAGAGATGAGATTTTTACAGAGGTGGTAATGTCAAGATTACAGGCTTCAGATAATAGATGGGGTCTGCCAGGAGAAATAAAGGGGAGTAAGCAGTTAGGACAACTTTCCCCTTTAACCCTTCCCCCTCAACAAATATACCCCTCTGGATACTGCTGGGAGGCTGATCTATCAGGACACAGCAGCAGCAGCTAGGCTGATGACCCTGTGGCTGCCTCTGAGGCTCAGCAGGGAGGAAGGGTAAAGTCAGGTAGAGCGATAGTGATAGGAGACTCAATACTTAGGGAGACAGACAGTGGATTTGATGGCTGTGAACGAGACGCCAGGACCGTATGTTGCCCCCCAGGTGCTAGGATAAAGGATGTCTTAGAGTGGCTGCAAAATATTCTCAAGAGGGAGGCAGAGCAGCCAGAGGTCATGGTGCGCATTGGCACCAATGACAGAGATAGAAAAGCAGAAGAGGTCCTGCACAGTGAGTATAAGGAGTTAGGGAAGAGCCTGAAGGGCAGGACCTCCAAGTAGTAATCCCTGGAGAAGTCGTAGTGCCATGTCCTAGTGCCATCTAATCTAATCTAATGACAGTACAGATAAATGCATGGCGAAGGATCTGGTGCAGGGGGCGGGGTTAGATTTCTGGGAAAGGAATGACCTATACAGATAGGACAAATTATACCAGAACCTGGGGCGGGATGGGGCAGGTTTGCTAGAGCTGTTGGGAGGATTTAAACTAATTTGGCAAAAGGATGGAAGATAGAGTGATAGGGTTGAAGATGGGACAGCTGGTGCACAAGTAGATACAGTGTGTAATGAGACAATGAAGGAGGACAGGCAGGTGATAGGGCAAAATTGGAGTCAGTGGGATTAGGTGAAGTGTAACCTGGGGGCAAAAATCGAACAGGATGATGAATACAGGACTGAAGGCATTATATTTGAATATAGGCAGTATACAGAATACGGCAGATGATCTTGTAGCAAAGTTAGAGACTGGCAGGTACGATGTTGTGGGCATCACTGAGCCGTGGCCGAAATAAGATCATAGTTGGGAGCTTAACATCCAAGGGTACACATTGTATTGAAAGGACAGACATATAGGCAGAGGGGTTGGCAGCTCTGTTAGTAAAAAACAGCAATCAAATCCTTAGAAAAATGATCAGAAGATGGAGAATCCTTGCTGGTAGAGTTAAGAAACTACAAAGGTAAAAATACTCTGATGGGAATTACATACAGGCCACAAGACCATAAGATATCAGAGCAGAATTAGGTCATTTGGCCAATCGCATCTGTTCCACCATTTCATCATGGCTGATCCAATTTCCTCTCAGCCCCAATCTCCTGCCTTCTCCACATATCCCTTCATGCCCTGACCAATCAAGAATCTATCAACCTCTGCCTTAAACATACATAAAGACTTGTCCTGCACAGCTGCCCATAGCAAAGAATTTCACAGATTCACCACTCTCTGACTAAAGAAATTCCTCCTCATCTCCATTCTAAAAGGATGATCCTCTATTCCGAGGCAGAGTCCTCTGGTCTTAGACTCTCCCTCCTTAGGAAACATCCTCTCCATGTCCATTGTGTCAAGGCCTTTCACCATTCAATAGATTTCAATGAGGTCACACCTTATTCTTCTGAGTACTAGTGAATATAGGCTCAGAGCTATCAAACACACTTCATATGCCAAACCATTCAATTCAAAACTCTTGAATCTCCTTTGAACCTTCTTCAGTTTCAGTATATTCTTTCTAAGGGGCCGAAAACTGCTCACAATACTCCAAGTGAGACCACACCAGTACTTTCTAAAGTCTCAACATTACATCCTTGCTTTTATATTCTAGTCGTCTTGAAATGAATACGAACATTGCTTTTGCCTTCCTCACCACAGACTCAATCTGCAAATTAAGCTTTAGGGAATCCTGCACTAAGACCCCCAAGTCCCTTTGCTCCTCAGTTTTTTGTATTTTCTCTCCACTTAGAAAATAGACAACTCTTTCATTTCTTCTACCAAAGTGCATGACCATGCACTTCCATCTGTGATTTCTTTGCCCATTCTCCTAATCTGTCCAAGTCCGTCTGTAGCCTCTCTACTTCCTCAACACTACCTGCCCCTTCACCTGTCTTCATATCATCCGCAAACCTTTCAACAAAGACATCAATTCCAACATACAAATCATTGACATAACAAAAAGAATCAGTCCCAATTCAGACCCCTGTGGAACACCACTAGTCACCAGCAGCCAGTCAGAAAAGGCTCACTTCATTCTCACTCTTTGCCTCTTGGCAATCAGATAATCCTCTATCCATCCTAGCATCTTTTTTGTGATATCATGGGCTCTTATCTTGTTAAGCAGGCTCATGTGGCACCCAGTCAAAGGCCTTCTGAAAATCCAAGTGGTTCTTTGTCTATCCCGATTGTTATTTCTTCAAAGAATTCCAACACATTTGTCAGGCAAGCTTTTCCCTTGAGGAAACTATGCTGTGCCTCCAGATGCCCAGAGACCTCATCCTTAATAATCGACTCCACCATCTTCCCAAGCACGGTCAGACTAACTAGCCTATAATTTCCTTTCTTCTGCCTCCCTCTCTTTTTGAAGAGTAGAGTGACATTTGCAATTTTCCAGTCTTCCACAACCATTCCAGAACCTAGTGATTCTTGAAAGATCATTACTAATGCCTTCACGATCTCTTCAGCCACCTCTTTCAGAACTCTGGGGTGTAGACCATCTGGTCCAAATGACTTGTCTACCTTCAGACCCTTCAGTTTCCCAAGAACCTTCTCTCTAGTTATGGTATTTTCACGCACTTCGTGACCCCTGACACTAGGAACTTGCACCATACTGTTAGTGCCTTGCATAGTGAAGGCTGGTGAAAAATACTTATTCAGTTCATCTGCCATTTTGTTGTCCCCCATTACTACCTCTCCAACATCATTTTCCAGCATTTGAAAAGAGTGTCTTTCTTTTACACTGTTTATAATTGAAACTTTCGGTGTCCTTTTTAACATTATTGACTAGCTTACTTCACTATTCCATCATTACCTTAAGGACTTACTTTAGTTGGTTTTTAAAAGCTTCCCAATTCTCTAACTTCCCACTAATTTTTGCTCTATTATATACCCACTCTTTGGCTTTTATGTTGGCTTTGACTTCTCTTGTCAACCGTGGTTGTTTTCTTTTCCCTATAGAATGCTTCTTCCTCTTTGTGAAGTATGCATCCTGTGTCTTCCTGTATGTATCCTGTTCCTTCCTCTACATATCCTGTGCCTTCCAATCAGTAGCTGGAACGTGGGATATAGATTACAACAGGAGGTAGAAAAGGCATACAAAAAGGGCAATGTTACAGGAATTTCAATAGGCAGCTAGATTGAGAAAAATCAGGTTGGTTCTAGATCCAAAGAGGGGAATCTTGTAGAATTCCTGGGATGGCTTTTTAGAGTAGCTTAGAGATCAGCTATTCTGGATTGGGTGTTGTGCAATGAACCAGGTTTCATTAGGGAGCTTGAAGTAAAATAATCCTTAGGAAGCATTTACAATAATTATAGAATTCTCCCTGCAGTGTGAGAGGGGGACGCTAAAGACAGATGTATCAGTATTACAGTGGATTAACTGGAATTACAGTGGCATGAGAGAGGAGTGCCATGGCCAAAGCTGATTGGAATGAGACACTAGCAGGGATAACAGCAGAGCAGCAATTGTTGGAGTTTCGGGCAGCAATCTGGAAGCTGAAGGAAAGATACACCCAAAAGAAGTAGTATTCTAAAGGCAGGATGACACATCTGCAGCTGACAAGGAAAGTCAAAGATAACATAAACGCAAAAACAAGGGGATATAATAGAGCAAAATATAGTAGGAAGGTAGAGGATTGGGATGCTTTTTAAAAACCAACAGAAGACAATTAAAAAAGCACTAAGGACAGAAAAGATGAAATATGAAGATAAGCTAACCAAAAGTAAAAAGGAAAGCAAAAACATTTGCAGGTATATGGTATAAAGAATATAAGAGAGACAAGAATGGATATCGAACTACTGGAAGATTATGCTGGAGAGGTGGTAATGGGGTCAAATAAATGGCAGACAACTTAGTAAATATTTTGCATCTGTCTTCACTGTAGAAGACACTATCAGTATGCTAGAAATTCAAGTGTCGGGGGCAGAAGTGAGTGTAGTTGCTATTACTAAGGAGAAGGTGCTTGGGATGCTGAAAGGTCTGAAGGTAGTCAACTGTTATCTGGACCAGATGGACCTTGCCGCAGGGCTCTGAAAGAGGTAGCTGAAGAGATTGTGGAAGCATTAGTAATGGTCTTTCAAGAATCACTAGGTTCTGGGATGGTTCCAGAAGACTAGAAAATTGCAAATATCACTCCACTTTTTAAGAAAGAAGGGAGGCAGAAGAAAGGAAATTATAGGCCAGTAATCCTGTAATCGGTCAATAGGAAGATGTTAGAAACCATTATTAAGGATGAGCTTTGAGGGTACTTGGACACACATGATAAAAAAGGCCATAGTCAGCATGGCTTCCTAAAGAGGAAATCTTGCTTGACAAATCTATTGGAATCTTTAAAGAAATAATAAACAGGATAGACAAAGGAGAATCGCTTGATGTTGTGCTCTTGGATATTCAGAAGGCCTTTGCCACACTTCAGGCTGCTTAACAAGTTAAGGGCCTATGGTATTACGGGAAAGATACTAGCATGGATAGAAAAAAAATGACAGCCTGGCCAAAGGCAAAGTAGCAATAAAAGGGGCCTTTTCTGTTTGGTTGTCAGTGACTAGTAGTGTTCTTCCAGGGTATGTGCTGGGATCACTTATTTTCACATTATATATTTTTTATTTTATAATAAAATATGCCTCACCTCCCAGCAACCCCTGATTTAACCCCAGCCTCATCACAGGACAATTTACAATGACCAATTAACATACCAACCAGTGCATATTTGGATAGCTAGCCAATAATGTTAAAGAGGATATCAAAAGTTTCAATCAGAAACAAAGGAAACTGGAGCACCAGGAGGAAACACATTTCAAAGATTTGAATGATCAAATTGATGGCTTTATGGCCAAGTTTGTGGAAGATATGAAGATAGGTGGACAGACAGGTTGTGTTAAGGGAGCAGGAATATAGTGCAGGAAAATGCAAGGTCATACACTTTGGTAGAAGGACCAAAGTAGAAGACTATTTTCTAAGTAGGGAGAAAACTGAAAAAATGAATCAGAGATGCAAAGGGATTTGGGAGTCCCTATAGATTAACTTGCAGGGTTGAGTCAGTGGTAAGGAAGGCAAATGAAATGTTAGCATTCATCTCAAGAAGACTAAAATATAAGAGCAAGGATGCAATATGGAAGCTTTATAAGGGATTGGCCTGACTGCACTTGGAGTAATGTGAGCATTTTGGGCCCCTTATGTAAGAAAAGATGGGCTGGAATTGCAAAGAGTCCACAGGAGGTTCACGAGAATGATTCTGGGAATGAAAGAATTAATGTACGAGGATCATTTGATGGCTCTGGGCCTGAAATCACTGGAGTTTAGTAGAACGAGAGGGGAACTCACTGAAACCTATTGAATCTTGGCCTTTCAATTTGAGTGGATATGGAGAGGATGTTTCCTATAGCGGGCGAGTCTAGGACCAGAGGGCACAGCCTCAGAATGCAGAGACATTCATTTAGAACAGAGAAGAGGAGGAATTTGTTTATCTGGAAGGTGGCGAATCTGTGGAATTCATTGCTTATAGGCAGCTGTGAAGGCCAAGGCATTATATAAATTTAAAGCAGAGGTTCATAGTTTCTTGAAAAGTTATGGAGAGGCAGCAGGAGAATATGGCTGAGAGGGATAATAAATCAGCCATGATGGAATGGCAGAGAAGACTGAATGGGCTTTTGAAAGTAGAAATGCATTATGATTAAAGGTTAGCGTTAGTCAATTGTACACTGACACATCGAAGCACACGCTGAAATATATCGCTTTATGTCAAAGACCAGCACAGCCTGAGGATGTGCTGGGGACCCCCCTGCAAGCATTGCCACGCTTCAAAGTCAAAGCAAGTTCATTATCAAAGTACTTGGATGTCATCATGTCCTACCTCAAGATTCATTTTCTTGTGGGCATTCACAGTAAATACAAAGAAACACAACAGCATCAATGAAAAACTGCACACAAAGAACAGAACCCCGATCACTAGTGCTGTAGCGTGTTCTGCTAGCCACTGTATCGGCCCGGTGAGTACAATAGTGAGAGGAAGAAAGCAAAACATAGAAGACCAAGGAGAACCTTCTAAATAAATCAGAAGCTCGGTGAAAAATTAACAGCAAGATGAAGCAATGATGTCTGGTTGATGATACAAGAAGAGATGGACTGGGTGCACATCGTCAAGCTGTAATGTTTGGAGGCTGACTTACTCCTCTCCTAAGGAGAAAAGCACACAATTCCCTTCTGCAGCTGTTGGAAGCAAGCACCACCAGTCAGTAATGCTTAGAGACATTGAACGATTCTCACCAGAAACAACAGAATGGGCTGGTATCTCCAATGAGGAACAGCTGGACGTGGTGCATACCACCCAAGAGAAGCACCATGAAGTAGGTGGTCAGTACTCACTAGAGGTGAGCACGCACCACCAGTCGAAAGAATTTTGAGATGAATTCACACCTGCCTGAACAACTGGTCATGGGAGTCACAAACTAAAAACAACACCCATTCTCTTCCCCACACATCCACTATCACTACATCAAAAAAGAGATAAGGACAAAGGGAACCCTATTTACCAACCCCATATGCCTCCATATCCAGCACATTAATCTCCGTAACTTCCAACATCTCCAATGGGATCCTTCCACTAGTACATCTTACGCTACCCCCACACACACTCCCACCTTTCTATAGGAAAGGAGCTCTAACTTGACTCCTTTGTCTTCTTATTCCCCCCCACACTGGCACTTGTCCCTGCCCCTACACCTCCTCAGTCCCAACCATCCCAAACTCCAAACACAATCCTTCTAGGTGAGCCATCACTTCACCTGCAAGCCTGTCAGGTCACCTACTGAGTCTCGTGATTGTAGTGTGGCCTCCACTTCGTGGGTGAGGCCTAACAAAGACCGAGTGGCGGCTTCGAGCACCTTTACTCTGTCCACTGCAAAAGACAGCATCTCCTGGTGGTTAACCATTTCAATTGAATTTCCTATTCTGATACGCCTGTCCACAGCCTCCTCTATTACCACTCTAAGGCCACCCTCAGGCTGGAGGCACAACATCTCATATTCGGTTTGTGTAGCTTCCAACCTGATGATATGATTTCTCTGATGTACTGTCTCCCCTTTCCCCACCCTCTCACCTCTCTTTGGCTCCCCTCCTCCTTCCCATTCTTCCATTGTCCACTGATCTCTGCTTCTGCCCTTTACCTCTTCCAACTATTACATCCAAGCTTCCTTCTTCAGACCCCTCTCCCACCCAACTTCCACCTCACCATCACCTGCCAGCTGGTACACTGCCCCTCTTCCCACTTTCTGTTTCTGGCTTCTGCCTCCTTCCTTTCCAGTTGCATGAAGGCACTGGACCCTAAGCATTGACTGTCCCCCCCCCCCCCACCATAGATGCTACCTGACTTGTTGAAATTCCCCCAGCAATTTTTTCTGTGTTGCTCTTGTAGCACATCTTTTACAGCTGTCAAAAGCATACCTGCTCTCTCTTTAGATAGAGACAGACTAAACTCCCCAGTCACCTTATCCCACTGAACTTTAAATTCTGCATGCCACCGAACAACTTGTAATAAAATATTATTTAATTTAAAGCTGGAATTTAACACTAAACTTACTACTTTTAAAAAAAGCCAGCCATCTCAATGTGAAACTCTATGGTGGCTATGACGGAGAGTGATCTAGGCAGTTCCCAGTTAAAACAAATACACCTACTACACGAACTGTAAAACGTTGCAGTAATTGGCGATATTCAACAGCTCCCACATGAGGTGCCCTAGCTGCCAACAAATTCTGCTTTCGGAAGTGCACAGTTTAGATGTTTAACAAACCACTGCGTGCCAAGTACAACTTTCTGAATGCACCACTATGATAGTTTCAGGCGTTTTGTTAGCAAGGAAGCGAACAAACTCAGTTGACCGGAGCTCACTTACCAGCTTTGCACGGGTCTTTATAATCAATAACCTCCGCCTTTTCTTCATCATAGTAATCATAAGTGTAATCGTAATCGAATCCACAAATCCAGTGCAGTTTCCCAGATAGAGACAATCCGGTGAGTAGCAGTGCAATTATATTCATGTTTATTTTTCCAAATAAAACAGGATCTATTAATCAGCGGTTCTGAATTTGCGGGAAAAGCTACTCCATGGAGTCTCGGTATAAAATATATGCCTTGGAGATGGTGAAAATGTACAAGCCCAATTCAAAGTCGTTGTTGTCCGGTGCTCCAACGGGTGACTAATTAAGGCCAGCTCTGCAAATTGCTTGGTTGTAAAATGAGTTTCACCCTGCCCTCTGTCGTGCTAATCCAATCGATTTTTAACCTTCAGGATGGACGAGGCCGTTGTTGTAAGATAGCGTCCAATGTTCGGAACATCCAGTCTGAAAAAGCACAAAGTATAATTTAAACAAAGATCTAGACAGCTTCTGAACAATGATGACATCCACCACAGAGGCAGAGTGCCAGTAATAGCACTTTTCTGCTCATTTACGAAAATCCTATAGGCATTTAATCGTCGTCAGCCGTCACAAGCATCCTGCTTACTTATTCATATAATCAGGGTCATCCGGAGAACAGTACGATTGCTTTTCTTGATAAAGTGAACTTAACAGTAACGGCAGCCACGTCGCGAGAAATAAATAAAATCTAAGGTCACGGAGTGGCTAAAGACGCCTCTCTGTCTCTAGCAGAGGAGCGCAAGAGGAGACTGGCTTTTACTGATGAAACTGAATCCCAGAGAGAGAGGGAGGGAAATCCACAGCTGCTACAGCAGCTGATTGTACTTTCTTCAGAGGTGATAGTTCAGGAGAGAGAGAAAAAAAATCATCTCTTCCCCTTCAATCCCGAGGAAACACTAAAACAAACAACTATCTTCTAACAGCACAAAATAAGCGCAACTACTTTTACCCGCGCTGTTCATTAATCCCCAGATCATTTTAGCAACAAACACCTGTCAAATATTATCACGTTTTCCTCGTCCATCCTCATTCCTTCACTCTTCTTTCCGCGAGCACGAGCAGAGCCCACTCACCCTTTGATGTAGAATCATGCGTGAGCCTGGGCAAACGGACATTCAGCACTGAACCCCCGCAGTATTGCGGCCCTTCCCTCACGTGTCTGAACTGACCATCAGAAAGCCAAACTTGATGAAAACCAGCAGCAGGAAACTCTCCGAGTCCAGGCGTACTGATGCCAATTACTGTACTGAGTTTAACACTCGCTGATGAGTCAGCACAGCGGAGCGTTCTAAAGCTGCACCTTTCTGATTTACACGCTACTTTCTGCCGTAACCATTGCGTGACCAGAGTAATGTATTATCTTTTCCAAAAGACACGAAACATTTCAAAAATAACGAGACTTCTCAAACACCTGTAAACCTAGCATACACACCAAGATTCTAGCTATTGATAACAATCTTTGATTCTTGTTTAGTAATAAAAAAAACTCCCCAAACTTTTGAATGGGTGAAATTTCAGAGTATGTGCTTGACATCTAAAAATGTATATTTATATAGCAATTCTCACAATTTTACAGTATCTCCACACACACACAATGCAGCTGTAAACATGCGTGCCAATTGTGCCCCAAATCCAGCAATTAATCCAGAATATCTCAAGACTGTTTCAGATCAGCCCATGGTCTTAGATTATTACTGCAGCCTTCTTCTCCAGCCTTAAACATTTCTACAATCTCTGTACCCTTTCGTTTCTGATCTTTTACATTCTGAACTTTATCTGCTCCACCTTTAGGATCATTGGTTTGATCCCATCCTTTGGAATATTCTTTCAAAGTTTCTCCTGTTCTTTTCTCTTACAACTATGGACAAGCTTTTGGTTACTTATCCCCACAGACGTTGCACTACAAATATCCCTTTCCCATGAAGTCTCCACTCTTATGTGATCCCTCAGGGTCAAGGATGACTTGCTTCCATTCCAGGTCTATAAGTTCTGGGGCACTATGAGGTCAATATAGGCCTGCAGAATCTGCCACATGTGGAGCTGCAGGTACTTGAGGGGGTAGTTTGCAAGTTGAAACATACTTGAAACAAAAGTTGAAACAAATGTTTGCATTTAGAAACATACTGAAGGACAGGGATAACTACTGACTGGCAGGTGATGAATTTTGTACTCCATTTGATGCACCTATATCACATAATCCTATTCAAGGACTTGGACGTCTAATTTCATCACCCTATTTCCATTATTTAACAGATATTATTCATTTGAACTCATATTGGATCCATGCAAAGAACAATACAAATTCAACAAAATAATATCTTTACAGAAATACAAATTACCCCAGATAATATCTAACCAGATTTTTCAATATCACTTCTGCCCTGTTATATTCTTTAAGCCCCTTTGTGATATTCCAGTAGGTTTCTTATTTTTCCATTCCTATATCAATTAACATACCAATTATCCACACAAGTTATTAAATATCTATCCTCAAACAAAATTCTCAAAAGTTCGCGAAGAGGAATTACTCCAATCTGCCCAGTTCTGATGACAGGTCATTGACCTGAATCAATAACTGTTTCTCTTTCCAAAGAAGCCACCTTACCTGCTGAGTATTACATTTGCTAAGTTTGTTTATTTCAAATTTCCACTATCTTCAGTTTTATTTTGCTTTCCAATCTATTGTTAGGTGTGAAGTAATGATGCTTTCCTGCATCTGCCCTAATTACTCATCAATGTTCTTTCGCAACAGTCTGCTTTCATTGACTTATTATGTCGCTTAGGCTTACAGTCATCAACAAACATAGATAACTGCTTTTCTTTTATCCATCCATGTAATTAAATGTATATTGAAAATCTAAAAGCTGAGATCTCAAAACAAATCCCTAGGAACACTGTCAGCACATTCTGCCAACTTAACTGTATTGTCTACTCAGTAAAAGTCAATTCTACTTTTTCACAATTTTCACACTAAATATTTCTCATAAATAGTTCATGTGTTTTTCAGTGATTTTGATGTCAAGTGGTTGTAGTCTTGCATATCTCAAGAGGAACTTCAGATTCATTTTTTTGCTACAGTGGAGATTTCAGAAAACTTTACACCAGCACCCTAATTGGGTGGTCTTTCATTGATTCTGTTATAGTTACTATTCTGTAGATTTATTGAGTATGCCCACCAGAAAATGAATCTGAAGTTGTAGATGATGACGTACATATACTGTGATATAAAATTTACTTTGATTCACTGTGTGTTTTCTTTAACATAATCAAAATTGGCCCAATAGATAAAGTAAACATTTGGAACTACTATTAACATTGGTGACTTTTTAAAGCAATGGCAGTTTGAACTACCATATTCGTAAATTTCAAACTAAATTGATAAACCATATTGTATATCTTGTTTATACAAGCTGAAAGTCTGTCGAGTCAGTTTGTAACCGATTACTTGACTCATTGTCTTTCTTCAATTAAATCTATTGAGATAACCAGCGGTTCCTTTCTCTTTAATATGTTTATCCGTAAATTCTTCTTCTTAGCCCTTCACCACTACTGGGGCATAGGCTGCTGAAACAGCTCGCCAGAGTCCTCTATCCTAGGCAAGATTTTCAAAGTGTCAGCAGGTGTAGCCCATCTTGAAAAGTCTTTACTCTCCCAAGGATGAGTTATTTGAATATTCTGTAGGACTGGTTTTTAACAAGAGGAGGTTGCTTGATCATGTCTAACCCTCATCTTTTTGCAGCCGGGCTTGGGACCATCCAGAATTATGCCTTCTAAGCAACCATATAATTTGCTTCAACTTCACCACTCCCTATGATACTGAGTTCCATTTTCTCATCACTGTTTGTGTAAAGTTTGTTCTGAATTGACTGTTAGATATCTGGGTGATGATCCTTTATTGATGACTTGTCCATATGTTCTTCCTCATATATGGAACCATTCTTTCCTAATGAATCATTACAAACTGTTCCAACTTTTAAAGACCTCCATTAGATCATACCTCATCCTCTTCAATGTCTACAAGCTTGTCTAATCTTACGTATACAATTATATAAAATGTTACAGCAATGACCAAACCTCAACATTAGTGTCCTAGTGTGGTCAATGGAGGTTCAGCGTTGCTTCCCTGCTTCTCAGTCCAATCCTTACAGAACACTGATGCATGGCTTGCCTTTTTAACACCACCTTGCAAGCAAAAAGTGCACATTTTGATGATTGCCAAGATAAAACTAAAATTACAGTTTGGCAGAGATTTCAGATTCTACAGTATTATACTTTACCATAATAATTTAGCTTAAGCATTCAATGTTAAATATGGACCAGCTCTCCCAACCCCGCCCACCCCATCTTTCTTCCACAAACATTTTCTCGCATGTTGTACTGATTTTCCCTGTTTCACAAGACCAGTCTGAAACTGAGGGAGGAAGAAAATGGCAGCATAAAGGAAGGACCGCATGAAGGGATTTGTGTGCTCTGGCCCAGGTCAACCACCATCAGAAAGAGTGGTGACCGCCCACCTCATTCATGAGAAGCAGTCAACAGGACATGACATCTGTTCTCAGAGATGAAAAAGGGTAAGGTATTAGGGCTGCACCTCCTCAGCCCTGATGTGAGAGGAAATGAAACTACCCCCCTGTTGTTGAGGCCCTGTTGCCATCTGCTGCTCCATACACTTCTTAGTCCTTGTTGACAGCTGAGAAACTGTAAGACCATGTCGTTTCAGGCACAAGACTATGTAATTTCACTGTACACCCGTGATTGTGTAGCTAAGTTTCCATCGAACTCAATATACAAGTTTGCTGATGACACCATAATTGTAGGCCGTATCTTGGGTAATGATGGGTTTGAGTACAGAGAGGAAATTAAGAACCTGGTGGCATGATGTGAAGACAATAACCTATCCCTCAACATCAGCAAGACGAAGGAATTGGCTGTTGACTTCAGAAGGAGTAGCGGACCGCACGACCCCATTTACATGGGTGGTGCGCAAGTGGAACAGGTCAAAAGCTTCAAGTTCCTCAGGGTCAAT
This sequence comes from Mobula hypostoma, assembly GCF_963921235.1. NCBI lineage: Eukaryota > Metazoa > Chordata > Chondrichthyes > Myliobatiformes > Myliobatidae > Mobula > Mobula hypostoma. The sequence continues at coordinate 104,488,554 of NC_086100.1, read as the reverse complement.
ATCACAAGTCACCTGACTTGGTCCAACCAAGCAGAGTCCACTGCCAAGGCAGCCCACCAGTGCTTTTACTTCCTGAGAAAGCTAAAGAAATTTGGCCTGTCCCCTAAAACATAGAAACATAGAAACATAGAAAATAGGTGCAGGAGTAGGCCATTCGGCCCTTCGAGCCTGCACCGCCATTTATTATGATCATGGCTGATCATCCAACTCAGAACCCAGCCTTCCCTCCATACCCCCTGACCCCTGTAGCCACAAGGGCCATATCTAACTTCCTTTTAAACATAGCTAATGAACTGGCCTCAACAGTTTGCTGTGGCAGAGAATTCCACAGATTCACCACTCTCTGTGTGAAGAAGTTTTTCCTAACCTCGGTCCTAAAAGGCTTCCCCTCTATCCTCAAACTGTGACCCCTCGTTCTAGACCTCCCCAACATCGGGAACAATCTTCCTGCATCTAGCCTGTCCAATCCCTTTAGGATCTTATACGTTTCAATCAGATCCCCCCTCAATCTTCTAAATTCCAACGAGTACAAGCCCAGTTCATCCAGTCTTTCTTCATATGAAAGACCTGCCATCCCAGGAATCAATCTGGTGAACCTTCTTTGTACTCCCTCTATGGCAAAGATGTCTTTCCTCAGATTAGGGGACCAAAACTGCACACAATACTCCAGGTGTGGTCTCACCAAGGCCTTGTACAACTGCAGTAGTACCTCCCTGCTCCTGTACTCGAATCCTCTCACTATAAATGCCAGCATACCGTTCGCCTTTTTCACCGCCTGCTGTACCTGCATGCCCACTTTCAATGACTGGTGTATAATGACACCCAGGTCTCGTTGCACCTCCCCTTTTCCTAATCGGCCACCATTCAGATAATAATCTGTTTTCCTATTTTTGCCACCAAAGTGGATAACTTCACATTTATCCACATTAAATTGCATCTGCCATGAGTTTGCCCACTCACCCAACCTATCCAAGTCACCCTGCATCCTCTTAGCATCCTCCTCACTGCTAACACTGCCACCCAGCTTCGTGTCATCCGCAAACTTGGAGATGCTGCATTTAATTCCCTCATCCAAGTCATTAATATATATTGTAAACAACTGGGGTCCCAGCACTGAGCCTTGCGGTACCCCACTAGTCACCGCCTGCCATTCTGAAAAGGTCCCGTTTATTCCCACTCTTTGCTTCCTGTCTGCTAACCAATTCTCCACCCACACCAATACCTTACCCCCAATACCGTGTGCTTTAAGTTTGCACACTAATCTCCTATGTGGGACCTTGTCAAAAGCCTTTTGAAAATCCAAATATACCACATCCACTGGTTCTCCCCTATCCACTCTACTAGTTACATCCTCAAAAAATTCTATGAGATTCGTCAGACATGATTTTCCTTTCACAAATCCATGCTGACTTTGTCCGATCATTTCACCGCTTTCCAAATGTGCTGTTATCACATCCTTGATAACTGACTCCAGCAGTTTCCCCACCACCGACGTTAGGCTAACCGGCCTATAATTCCCCGGTTTCTCTCTCCCTCCTTTTTTAAAAAGTGGGGTTACATTAGCCACCCTCCAATCCTCAGGAACTAGTCCAGAATCTAACGAGTTTTGAAAAATTATCACTAATGCATCCACTATTTCTTGGGCCACTTCCTTAAGCACTCTGGGATGCAGACCATCTGGCCCTGGGGATTTATCTGCCTTCAATCCCTTCAATTTACCTAACACCACTTCCCTACTAACATGTATTTCGCTCAGTTCCTCCATCTCACTGGACCCTCTGTCCCTTACTATTTCTGGAAGATTATTTATGTCCTCCTTAGTGAAGACAGAACCAAAGTAATTATTCAATTATTCAAAACCCTCACTAATTTTTATAGATGCACCGTAGAAAGCATTCTTCTAGGGTGCATCACAACCTGGTATGGAAGTTGTCCTGTCCAAGACCGAAAGAAGCTGCAGAAGATCGTGAACACAGCCCAACACATCACACAAACCAATCTTCTGTCCTTGGACTCACTTTACACCGCACGCTGTTGGAGCAGTGCTGCCAGGATAATCAAGGACACGACCCACCCAGCCAACACACTTTTCGTCCCTCTTCCCTCAGGGAGAAGACTCAGGAGCTTGAAGACTCGTACGGCCAGATTTGGGAACAGCTTCTTTCCAACTGTGATAAGACTGCTGAACGGATACTGACCCGGATCTGGGCCGTACCCTCCAAACATCTGGACCTGCCTCCTGGTTTTTTTGCATTACCTTACTTTCCATTTTTCCATTTTCTACTTATGATTTATAATTTTAATTTTTAATATTTACTATTGATTTGTACTCCAGGGAGCGCAAAGCGCAGAATCAAATATTGTTGTAATGATTGTACGCTCTAGTATCAATTGTTTGGTGACAATAAAGTATAAAATGTTTTTTTTAAAGTACAGTAAGTCATTGTGTTATTTAAGCTAAATATACCAATGGACCTTGGCAAAATGCTGCATTTGTATGAAATCAATATTACCTTTCTGCTACTTTGTAGATAAATGTTCACACTCATTCACAATTTTGAGTTCAGTTTGCAACTTGATTATCCATACCTTCATATTCTTAGTAGCTCCTAACTTGCTGAAGCAGTGAAACAGATTCATTTTCACTCCCGGCCATTTCTGGTCTCTCTAAACCTCTTCAGAAGTGTCTTACCGCTTATTTCTTGCAAACTATCAGGGACACATATCACTGCTTCTTCAACACAAACACACACAACTGAGTGCAAGGCCTAATGACCGCGCAAATGCATGTATCTGACCCTGGTGATTGGTGTATTTATGTTCTGAGATCCCTGTCTTCCTCTACCCAAACTACACTTACATCTCCATTTAAGAAATGATCTTCACATTCCCTTCCCAGAAACAATCATGCACATTCATCTGTGGAAAGTTATTGCCCAGCTATAGTGGATTCTGGTTGGTTGGGACACATCGGGACCAGTGCGTTTTGGCCCAATTAAGCTGCCCAAGATAGTCAAAATTTCATGAAAATTATTTAAAATAGTATAAAAAAAAACTACCATTTAACTGAGTAACAAATTATGTATTAAAATAAAATACGGAAATAAATAGACACTGAAAATACTACTATAGTACCGTAAAATTGAGTCTTAGGTCCTAATAGTTATTGGCAGATCCAGTGTACGCTGCCGTGTTCTTTTGATTGATTGTAAATGAACAAAATCCACACAGACACCTCGTGGGGATAAGGATTGCCTTCATACAATTTTTGATGATTACATTTTCATTGTAACATTCAAGATGATTATCCATACCTTCATATTCTTAGTAGCTCCTAACTTGCTGAAGCAGTGAAACAGATTCATTTTCACTCCCGGCCATTTCTGGTCTCTCTAAACCTCTTCAGAAGTGTCTTACTGCTTATTTCTTGCAAACTATCAGGGACACATATCACTGCTTCTTCAACACAAACACACACAACTGAGTGCAAGGCCTAATGACCGCGCAAATGCATGTATCTGATGCTAGTTCCAAACTATTCAGCAAGACTCCAATTAAGCGACCTAGTGTGCCAAATAAACAAAAAGAATCCTGGGTTATTCTTTTAAGAATTGTTCCAAATAAGCTGCCGTCCTGCTTAGCCAATGGCCCAATTAAACAGAATCCACTGTATTCTTAATCTGCATGTTAATTATCCTTCTATAATTTCTTACATTCATCACTCATTTCCCCTTTCATCTAAAATATCTAGGGTTTTTTTTCAACGTCCAAATGGTTAATATAAATTATGAACAACTCGTCCTCAGTTGTCACGCAGGATCAAGGATGACACCATTCCAGGAGCGTTCAAGGGTTTTTAAAAGTGACTGACGATGCCAGTGTGGGACTTGCATGCAGTGCCTCAGGAGACACTTGACAGGGTGGCACAAGTGACGTGCTGCAATTGTTCTACTTCAGCAAGCTTCTGTCAAATGGAATGGACATTCACAGTATTACCCTGGCTGCTCCTCTGAGTGGTCCACCTGTCAGTGTCAATGTCATGCTTTTTCAGGTAGCTTTTGAGAACACTGGATTGGGTGGAATTTGTGTGTTGCATCCAAAATAGTTTCCTTGTGCAATACATAGAGGAATGTACACAGGACGGAGAGAAATTAGACTCATCTTAGGGAACAAGGCAGGCCAAGAATCTGAAGTGGCAGTTGGGAACACCTTGAGTCAGTGGCCACAATTCGATCAGTTTTAAAATAATTCTGGAAAAACATAAAAACGGGTCCTACTTGAGGATATTAGGCAGAATCTAGTTGGGGTTCACTAGATGACTCTATTTAAAGGCTAAGGAACCATTGGCGAGTGGGAGGCATTTAAAATAGGGCAGGGCAGCATATTGCTGTTAGGGTGAACAACAGACAGACCAAGATCAGGGTGCCCTGGCTGATGAGGGATAACAAGGGGCTGGTCAGGAAAAAGAAGGAAGTGTGGAGGTAGTTGGGTACAAAAGAACCCCTTAACAAATATAAAAATTTAAAAGCAGGCCAAGATGGAAAGCCAGAGGGAAAAAGAGGATATGAGATGGATTTGGCAGGCAGGGTTAAAAATATTCCCAAGAAGTTCCCCAGTTATGTTATCAGTAAGAACGATGGCTCAGGAGTAAAACGGATAGCTAAGGAGTAACTAGGTCCTCTTAAAAATCATAAGGGCCACCACGATGTGGAAGATGGCCGAGATTTTTTATGTCTATTTCTCCTTCCTGTTTATGATGGAGAATATAATGGATGCCAAAGAATTAGCAGTTAGTAGTGAGGCCTTGGAACAAATGCATATTACAACGAAGAAGGTATTTGTAGTCTAGAAATGCATTAAAGTGGACAAATCCCCAGGCTGCGTCCAATTGCACCTTTGGATCTTATGAGTCCAGAGAAGAAATCACAAATGTTCTTATAGAGATATTTGCTTCATGATTAGCCACCGGTGGAGTTCCAGAGTACTGGAGGGTGGCTATGTTGTTCCATTTCAGGAAAGGTTGCAAGCAGAGACCAAGGAACTACAGACCAGTGATCCCAAGTTCAGTTGCAGGGAAGTTACTGCAGGGAGCTCTGAGGGACAAAATCTACCATCACTCAGTTATTCAAGGCCTGAACAGGAATTGTCAGCATAGTTTTGTGTATGACAGGCCACGTCGGATGAATCTTTTGGAGTTTTTGAAGAGGTAGCTAAGGGGATAGGTGGATGTTGTCTATAAACACAAGAGATTCTGAAGATATTGGAAATCCACAGCAACACATAAAATGGAGGAACTCAGCCGGTCAGGCAACATCTATGGGGAGGGATGACCCTTCATTGGGACTGAAAAGGAAGTAAAAATAAAAAAAATATATTATCAAAGTGCATACACATCACCACATACAACTCTGAGATTCTTTTTCTGCATGCCAAACTTAGCGAGGGGTGGGCATCGGGCGTTTTGTAGATCTTTTCATAGACAATTATTTTGCAACATTTGAACAACTGTCTGCAGAGTTTAACCTACCCAATACTCATTTCTTTAGATATCTTCAAATTAGGCATGTTATTAACCCTTTACTGTAATACCAAATTTTCCTGAGGTGCCTGGAAAAAATGTTGTGGACATGTTTCTTTGTATAAACCCATTGGGTAAAAGTTTAATATTTACTATTCATGATAAGTTAGAGACCTTGAGGCGTGCCCCCTTTCATAAAATTAGAACTGCCTGGGAGCATGATTTAAATATTTCTCTGTCCGACGAGGTTTGGGATTTAATTTTTAAGTCAGTTAACTCGACCTCTCTATGTGCTCGCCACTGCCTTTTGCAGTTCAAGGTTGTACACAGAGCTCACATATCTAAAACTAAACTATGGCGGTTCTATCCCGATGTTAGTCCCTTTTGTGACAGTGTATAGTGGGCGAGGCTTCTCTTATCCACATGTATTGGGTTCGTCCTAGTTTGGAGAAATTTTAGAGAGATGTCTTTTTAACTTCATTCCATATCCTTAATTGCCACTTAGAACCTAACCCTTTGATTGCTCTTTTTTTGGCATTTTGGGTGAAGTTGACACACGTTTGTGTCCGACTAAACGGCGAACATAGTCTTTTGCCTCTCTTTTGGCTAGACGTTTAGTTTTTCTTAGGTGGAGAGATGTTGCCCCACCCACTCATGCTCAATGGCTTAGAGATATTATGTCCCGCTTAGACCTTGAAAAGATTCATTATTCACTTCTTAAATCGGACATAAAGTTCTATAAGGTGTGGGGACCTTTTCTTGATTATTTTCATAACACCTCTTTAGATTAAAGGTTTATTTTCCTTTTTCTTTCAGTGATTTAGTCCCTTACATCCAGCTTTCTTTTCTGGTTAAACTTTATGGTTTTTTTATGATGTGAACTATATTATAGTTTAACCATATAACAATTACAGCATGGAAACAGGCCATCTCGGTCTTTCTAGTCCATGCTGTAGTAGGTAGTAGGCAATACACTTTTTTTTTAAATATTCACAGCTGTGGTGACAAAAGCTCTGATTAACTTTTCTTTATATCGTAATGGTTGGCTTGGAGTGCGTAGTGAGAGGGTGGGGTGGAAACTAACATTATATGATTTTATTTCAGGTGCTTTTTCTTTACTGTTATCAATTGTACATCAGACACATTGGTTTTGAATTGTATAAATCTCCTTTTTGTTAGTGGTTTTTTTGTGTTCTAATGTAGAAGCTCATAAAAAGAATTAATTTAAAAAAACTTAGCAAGGGGGAAGCAGGAAGAAGCTAGAATAAGGCAGCGGGGGAGGGGAAGGATTACAACCTGATAGGTGAAGCGAGGTTAGGAGGAAGATAGGTGAGTGGGGGCAGGGATGGATAAAGTGAGAAGCTGGGAGATAATAGATGATAAAGGTAAAAGCTAAAAGGTTTGTCACGTACCCCGTGACGGGAATAAAGAACCAGCAGAGATGAAAATCACTTTGGAGACCAGTATTGGGCTATAAACTAATAATATTTATTAGTAACTATGCAATACGGTAATATAAATGTAGATACATCAATCAGGTTGATAATCAAACAAATGATTATATATAGAAGTATATCAGTAAGTGTGGAAATATATGTATGAAAAACCAAGCTTCTTTAAGTCTAGGGGTAAAAAGATACAGTCTTATGATGATGAGTAAAGTTCAGTTCCTGGTATTGAGTCGGGGATTGAGGGAGAGTGGAGCTATCCCCCAGGCGAGGGTGGACACATGGACAACTCCCCACCAGTCAACCCCTTTCCTCTTTTCACTGCAAGAGCGATGGATCGATCTGCCTGATCGATCCTCCAAAACCCACTTTTTCTGCGGGCTCAACAATGCTCATTCAGTGTCCAAACGTGTGTCTGAGGTCTATATCATTTGACCTCCTATTTATCTTCCCGTGCTGAGCATCAACTCTCATTCAAATAACTCCTTCCTTTGTCTGTGTAAGAAATACACTAGCATGCCATGTCCTTGAAGAAAGTATAAACAATCTGTGAGCAGTCTTCATCTCTCTCTTTTTTAAAAACAAGTTGTTGGTGTTGAATAACTCTCTCTTTCTTTTCAAAAGCACAGTTAATAGAGGTAAACTAGCACAGTTCATAGGGGTAATTCAGGACCCCGTCACAGGCTGAAGAAGGTATCTTATCAGAGATGAGAGTGGACCATAGGAGAAAGGGATGGAGGAGGGGTACCAGAAGGTGTTGGTGGGCAGGTGAGAAGAGAAGGGGTGAGATGGAAACAAGAATGGGGAATGAAAAATGGGAGAAAGGGAGAAAAGGGAGGGTGGGGTATTACCAAAAGCTAGCGAAATCAATATTCGTGCCATCAAGTTGAAAGCTACTCAGACAGAAGATAAGGTGTTGATTCTCCAACCCAAGTTTGGCCTCATCATGGCGGTAGAGGAGTCCATGGATAGACATGTCAAAAAATTGACTTGAAAAGGCTCATGGGCTACAAAGTGTTAAGGGGTACTAATTTTAAGGGGTTACAGACCAAGGAATAAAAGATGCTGTTTCTGAAACATCTTTCACTTTTATAGATAAGATAAAGAAATTCCTTAGATTGTGGTGAATTAATTAATAAGATACACAATTAAAACTGTTGCATCACATGGGTAATGTGTTAATACTCAGCCAATAAGAAATGAGAAAGGTGATAAACTTAGTTTAGCTGCCATACCACTTTCTGCCAGTGGGTGTGAAAAATACATGAGTTTGTTAAAAAGTACAAATCTTACAAAAATTGTTATTTATAAAAAAGTGGTTTCCAGCATAGTTATGGAGAAAAGGAGCTCTATCCCTGTTCAGGTGACAGGTGGAAAGGTTGAGAGTAGTGTCCCAGGAAATTGAGGAGATCTAAGAGAGGGCAAATTCAGTGGCAAAACCTCTTTTTAGGAGAAGATAGTCTACAATGGAAAGCCTCTTCTTAAGAACAGATGGGGCAGAGACAGAGGAACTGAAAAAAAAGGAAATGGCATTCTTACAAGTGATAGGATGAAAGAGGTATAGTCAAGATAGCTATGACAGTCAGTAGGTTTGTGAGAGATGTCAGTAGACAGGCTACCAGATACTAGACACCCAGAGATGGAGACAGGGAGATTGAGAAAGGAGAGAGAGGTATCAGAGATTGACCAACTTAACTTAAGGGCAGGGAGGAAGGTGGGGGCAAAGTTGATGAACTGCTGAGCTCAGCATAGGTACATGAAGCAGCGCCAATGCAATCGTCAATGTAGCGCAGACAACTATGTGCACTTTATCTATATGCACTTTAATAGGGCAATCGATAAGGTCCCGCTTGGCAGGCTGATCTGGAAAAATAGGTCATATGGGATTCATGGGGAGCTAGAGAGATGACTTGATAGGAAACAGAAGGTGATATCTGAAGATTCTCTGACTGGAGACATATGACTAGTGGAGTGCCCCAGGTCGTTTGTTATTCATTTATTATGTAAATGGTTTAGACATGAATGTATAAGGCACAATTAGGAAGACTGTCGATAATACTAAATTTGGGGATCTCAGCAGCTTGCAGTGATTGCAAATATCTTGATCAGTTAGGGAAATGGGCTGAGGAACAGCAAATTGAGGTGATGCAATTTGGACAGTATACATTGAATGGCAATTTATACAGATGCATGAACAGGCAGGGGATAGAGATACAGTATGTAGACCATGGATGGGATTAATAATTGGCATCATGGTCACCACAGATATGATGGGCCAAGGGACTGATTTCTGTGCTGTACTGTGTTCTGTGTTCTCATATTGTTGAGACTAGGGATGGCGTGGTAGCATAGTGGTTAGCACAACACTTTACTCTACCACCCACCGGGGTTCAATTCCCAACACTGTTTGCACATTACCACCGTGATTGTGTGGGTTTCCTCTGGGTGCTCTGCTTTCCTCCCACAGTTAAATTGTCCTATGATTAGGCTGGGGTTAAATCAATGGGTTGCTGTGCACTGTGGCGCTAATGGCTGGGAGGGCCTACTCCACACTTTATCTCAATAAATAAACTCAAAAACTTTTGAATTTCAAGATAATTTTAGGATGTAATCACCTTCTTATGTGCCTTCAAAAATTCAACAAACAAGTTTTCCCTTTGGAAATCTATTATTATACATTTCATTTATAGTTTTTCTCCTTTTGTAGAAATTGCACGATCTTTCCAACCATAAATATTGTGTTTATGACTTGAGTACTGGTACTTCAGCTCTCTGTCCATCCAGTGCTATTTTACCTCTTTCTAATAAAAAGTGAAATCATCCCTCCGAAATCTCTTCTATAGATTATTGCAAGTTGCTTGGATACAGACTAGACAGAAGATCAAGACAGACCTTACAATTAGTTTGTGAGGAGGAGGAGGAGGAATTTAATGGTTCCAATTGGAAATGCATTGACTGTGTTGTCAGGCGTGAAGAAGATTGGACTGAGTAATGATGCCCTAATGGGAAACACTGCAGCTCTCGCGTGTTTACATAGTTTATTTCTACCTACAAGTAGTCAGGAAGAAGTGTTCGAAACAAAAAAAAAACAATAAAATTCGCATCTGCAGCGCAGAATTCACCAGAATGGAAATAGGGAAATATGACGTCTAAAACAGAAAAGAGCTTCAATTGCGGAGCCTCGATATACACAGCCTCGATCAACATATAAACGGTAATGCCGACAGGACGATTAAAACTGTGATGGTGCTGATTTTATACCCATGGTGATTTCGGAACGTGGGCAGCCGATTATGTGACGTGATCTCACTCGATAACGTCACCCTGGAGCAAGGCTTGATGTAGAGATTACTGTTCGTAAATAAAGAGCGCTACTCGCTGATTTACAAATGAAAGGTTTTAAAGTAAAGAATGATTACACTTGAATTTAATAATGTCATCGATCTAGAATAGAATAGTGTCGGAAACGGTGAGGCAGACGAAAAGAAAAGTTTCAAATTGTACAATGTAAGTGAAAGGATGCGGGAGTTGCAACTATAATAGTTCAAACAAAATCTCCGCTTGTTTCCCTCGGAAGAAAGGGTAAAAATGTGCCTTGGCTTGAGCCTTTCATGGCGTTTCAAAACACAACGCCCAGGGCAGCTCCGGCCCAAGAGAATGGGCAACGTACATCAAGTGATGTTCACTGTAACTAACCCTTGTTAACTAACAAGTGACAATTATTTTCAAGTCTAGGAAATATAAACGCTGCCGTAATAACAAAATCCCTGTTAGCTCCGTTGCAGATGGCCTGTAAGCTAAGTTCATTTGTGTCTAATTGCTTCTCCTGGGGGCAGGGCAAGAGCAATAAGCGGTTCAAATGGCACACGAGAACTGCAGCAAATAATGATTAAATCCGCCACCGTCTATCTTACGTACTTCATTGACTCAAGCCTCGACTGGCAAATTATACGCCGGCATAAAACAGCAGACGTCGTTTTATGCGCGAAAAACTTTGGTAATCGGACACGAAAAAAAATGCAAGAAACTGGAATTTAACTATCGTCCTCGCTTTATGTTACAGTATTGACCTGGGCGCTGTGCGTTGTTACCCACTGTTAATGAATCGCCCTCCGGTTAAAGTTTCCACTGCCTGCTTATCTGGAGTATGGTGCTGCTGGAGTATGCAGTTCTTGCCGGTTCCTATAACTTTGTTGGACCATGAAGCCTGCTACTGACAAATTATAACAGGATATTACAGGTGATGTGGCTTTAAAAAGCTAATATAGGTGATTTTTTTTTAAGTGATACGTTATGATCGCTCTGAGTTTAGTCTGAAGGAGTCCTGAAGACGTCCTTTCACTATTTACCTCTCCGGCATTCTCTGATCATTCAGTGCAACCAAAAAAAAGCCTGCACTGAGTACAATGACGAAAACCACAGGCACCAGCACCGGGACTCTCAAACCGCAGGTAGCAAAAACCGAAAGCTCAGCTCCCAGACTGGCAAGCAAGAGAAAAAATAATTCCCATTTTAATCTGTTTATACGATAGCTAAATCCAGGTTAAACGATCGCTTCGGCTTTCTACCGAGGTGGCACAGTGTTTCGAATCGCAGTGCAAAGCGGCTAGCCTCTAAAATAAACATCTCAGCTTTTAATGTTAAACGCATAACGAAGCGAAGTGCCCCCACATACCTTCAAGACAGGGAATCGGCCAGCGGGTTCAGGAGCCGAGCAGAGCTGTTGTTAAAGAGTTTTTATCTCACTCTCTCTTCGCCTATTCCGAGAGCTGCTCGCAGGTAGGTCAGCACCGCACTGATGGCGTTTCCCGAGTCCGACATCCGTGTAGAAACGTGCCCATTTTCCTTTGAGGTTAGACCGTTCTCAAACAGATTACTCTGCTATCAAGGTACGTACTGACGTCACTCCATCAATCCTCAAATTATCCTGCAACCTGACGATTAAATACCCTTAAATAGTCTGCTCCGCATCATCCGCACTTGGACTGTAACTTTCTAGCACACTTCGCATTGACTGTTCTGCATCGCCCCGGCATCCGCGACTGGCATTGATTTTCTTACACTTGTAATTTTATCAAGGCACTGCGGTTGCTAATCCCAGAGTGTTTCCAGGGATCAGTGCCTAGTTGCGTGTCCTTCCTGCTGTTGCCAGATTGATTTTCTGACATTCGACGACCCCTAGTGAGCGCAAAAGGTTGACAGCCATCTCCCTGAAGACAGACCCCACCGTCAGGAATTTCACAGAAGCCCTCAGTTCTGCTACGAATCCCGCTTCGGCTCGCACACTTGTTCTGATTAAGTACGCAGTAAATTCAAACAACGGTGTAGAGCACGTTGCCTTTCGACTGAAAATATGTTAATACAATCAATAAATCAATCAATCCTGGAAATTAATGTTCTATACTAGTAAAGAGGCTGGTTACAATTCAGTGAGTTACATTGTTAATATTATGCTTACATGAAAGGGGGCTTTCGTTCAGTTAGCTCATTGAATGAAATGATGAAGATCACTGTCTAGAAGGTCTAGTATCTGGGTCGCTCCATGCCTAATCAGAAACATTTGACAATGTTCATGACAAAGGGATGGCTCTTCAGTCATCTTTTTTACCCTGACCAATGTCACAGCCACTTCAATGTAAATGCGACAAGTACTGTAACAAATACACAAAAAATTAAAGTCAGGAAAAGAACTGCCGTTCCTACAAGTTATGATACCCAATTCCCACCACAGTACTTGGGAACGGCAAAGTAACCTCCAAAATTCACAAGTTTATAAGAAAACTGGACAATTTCTCTCCTGCCACATTATACAATCAATGCTAATCCACTGAACTACATTTGTCTATCTTTCATCCATATTTTATAAGTAATTATCAGCATTCCAACCAAAAACTGAATCACAAAGAGACCTCAGATGCAGAATCTGGAGGAACTCAGCAGGTCAGGCAGCAAATGAATATTGACATTTTGGCACTCTGGGCCGGGACTGAGAGTGCAGGACGCTATGAAGAGGTGAGAGGGAGGTGTGAGACAAGGACTGCAGGCAATAGATAGAATCTGAAGATAGGCAGGTAGATCCCAGCGGGGGAGGAGAGAGGTGTTGTCAGGAGACAGATTATTTGATGGATGAAAGGTAGATACAGAGAAGGAGAGGGATGAAAGGGGCAGATGGAGTCAGGTGGGGGAGAGGAGGATGGAGGTGAGACTGGAAGGTGAGAAGTGGAGACACAAAAGGCAGAAGAATCTAGAATCCGATTCAGTAAGGAGGGTGATCAATAAGGGACGGTGGGTAAATTGAACCAAGTGAGGGAGGGGAATGAAAGTAAATGAACACGAAGCTGGAATGGGGTGACAGAAGGAGAGAGAAAGGAGCATTGTGGGTTGGAGCTGCCAAGTTCAGTGTTCATGTGTTGTACATTACCCAGATGGAATACGACACGTCTTTCTTGTAACACACACAAAAAATGCTGGTGAACGCAGCAGGCCAGGCAGCATCTATAGGACAAGGTACAGTCGACGTTTTGGCCCAGGACCCTTCGTCAGGACTAACTGATGGAAGAGATAGAGATTTGAAAGTGGGAGGGGGAGATCCGAAATGATAAGAGAAGACAGGAGGGGAGGGGTGGATCTAAGAGCTGGGAAGTTGATTGGCAAAAGGGATACCAGGCTGGGAAGGGAGAGGATCATGGGACAGGAAGCCTGGGGAGAAAGAGAAGGGGGGAGGGGAGCCCGGAGGGTGGAGAGCAGGCAAGGAGTTATAGTGAGAGGGACAGAGGGAGAAAAAAGAGAGAGAGAAAAAAAAGGGGGGGAAAGTACATTAAAAAATAAACAAATAAGAGATGGGGTGTGAAGGGGAGGAGGAGCATTAACAGAAGTTAGAGGTCAATATTCATCCCATCAGGAGGAGGCCGTGAATAGACATATCAGAATGGGAATGGGACGTGGAATTAAAATGTGTGGCCACTGGGAGACCTTTACAAGATCCTCCCCTACTGTCAAGATGAAGTCACACTCAGGTTGGAGGAACAACACCTTATATTCCGTCTGGACAGCCTCCAACCCGATGGCATGAATATTGACTTCTCTAACTTCTGCTAATGTCCCTCCTCCCCTTCACACCCCATCCCTTATTTGTTTATTTTTTTTATATATATATATTTTTCCCCTTTTTTTCTCTCTTTTTTCTCCCTCTGTCCCTCTCACTATAACTCCTTGCCAGCTCGCCACCCTCCGGACTCCCCTCCCCCTTCTCTTTCTCCCCAGGCTTCCCATCCCATGATCCTCTCCCTTCTCCAGTCTGGTATCCCTTTTGCCAATCAGCTGTCCAGCTCTTAGATCTACCCCTCCCCTCCTGTCTTCTCCTATCATTTCGGATCTCCCCCTCCCCCTCCCACTTTCAAATCTCTTACTATCTCTTCTATCAGCTAGTCCTGACGAAGGGTCCTGGCTCGAAACATCGACTGTACCTCTTCCTATAGATGCTGCCTGGCCTGCTGTGTTCACCAGCATTTTTTGTGTGTGTTGCTTGAATTTCCAACATCTGCAGATTTCCTCGTGTCTACGTCTTTCTTGTAGTTTGGATTTGGCCTCACCTGGGCAGTGGAGAAGATTGGTGTTCAGTGTGGGTGTAGGAAGGTGAGTTTAAGTGACATGGACCTGAGAGATCATGCAGACAGAACATAGGTGTTCTGAGAAATGGTCACCCAGTTAGCACTTGTACTCACCAATGTCAGGGAGGGAACATGGAGAGCACTGCATGCAGTAGGCAAGGTTGGAGGAGATGTACTATTTGTGAATCTTTGTTTGACCTAGAATTGAGAAAGCTTTCATTTGAGTGTAAGCACAGTATCAGCACTTCCTGCAGGAGCTGGCAACAAGTCAAATAATTCTCAGCCCGAAACATTGATTGTTTATTCATTTCCATAGATGCCGCCTGACCTGCTGATTTTATGTGTGTAGCAGATTGGAATCTATTTGAACACCTCCAAAGCACCAAGAGGACAAAAAAAAAAGACATTTGAAATCTATGGATTGTAAGATAAAATAGAATTCAATGGTATTCTGAAGTATATTAGAAGCAAAGGGCAGCTCGGGAGAGAAAAGGTCACCTTAAGGATCAATGTGATTATCTACGTGTGGGGGGACCGAAGTAAGATCTTAGATGAAGATTTCTCACCTGCATTCACCAAGGAGAAGATCTTGGAAGCCAAGAAATTCAGGGAAGATAAAACTGATGCCCTTCAACATTTCAACATAACAAGGGAGGAGGTGCTCCCAATCTTCAATCACGGGAAGGCAGATATATTCTTGAGCAAAGGTATCCTCAAACATTGTGGGAAACGGGAGATATATCTGGGACTCTGGCAGAGACATTAGCCATGGGTGAGGTCCCAGAAGTCTGGAGGGTGGCTCATATTTAAGAAAAGCTGCAAGAACAAGTCGGGGAACCATGGGCTAGTGAGCATGCGTCGGTGGTGGAAAAGTCACTGCAGGAGATTTGAGAGACACAATCTACCAGCATTTGGAAAGGGAAGAATTGATTAGAGATGGTCAGTATGTCTCTGTATATAGGAAATCATATCTCACCAAGTTGATGTTGAGGGTAGGATGGTTTATGTTGTCTCTCTAGACCTCATTGATAAGCTTCTGCATGTAGACTGGTGTAGAAGATTAGAAGACATGAGATTCAGAGTGAGCCAGCCAATTTGTTACAAAATTGGCTTGGTGGCAGTAAACAGAGAATTGTGCACTGTTGTTCTTTTTTCATATTGGAAATCTGTGAGCAGTGGTGTGCCAAGGGACCTGTGGTGGGTCCCACATGTTTTACCATCAATATTGATGATCTGAATGAAAAGGTAGGTGATATAGTTAGTGAGTTTGTGGATGACACCAAAATTGACAATAAAGATGGTTAGCTAAGATTATAACAAGATCAAGACCATTTGTGAAAGTGGGCCAAGGAACAGCAAATGGAATATAACTTGGGCAAAGTATGAAGTCACATTTTGGGAAGAAACACTACAGCAGGACTTTTACAGTAAATGGCAGGAGCCTTGAGAATGTGATTTGACAGATCTATGGGTTCAAAGTTCAAAGTAAATTTATTATCAGAGTATATATACGCCACCATATACAACCCTGAAATTCATTTTCTTGTGGCCATTCATAGTAATTACAAAGAAACACAATAGAATCAATGAAAAACTGCATACAAAGACAAACAACCAATGTGAAAGGGCAACACATTGTGCAAATACAGAAAAACGAAACCCAATTATATATATATTTGTAGAGTCTTTGAAAGTGAGTCCATAGGTTGTGGAATCAGTTCAGTGTTGGGATGAGTGACCACTCCAGTGTTCAGGAGCCTGATGGCTGAGGGGTAATAACTGTTCCAGAAACTGGCAGTGTGGGAACTAAGGCTCCTGAACCTCCTTTCTGATGTGAGAAGAGAGAGTGGCCTGGATGGTGGGGAACCTTGATGATGGATGCTACTTTCCTGCAATTGCGCTCAGTGTTGATGTGCCCAGTATAGGGGAGAGCTTTCTTTACCTGTGATAGACTGTGCTGTATTCTCTGCTTTTTGTAGGCTTTTCTATTCAAGGGCATTCATGTTTCATACAAGGCCATGATGAAACTCATCAGTATACTCTCCACCAAGCATCAAAGAAGCTTGTCAAAGTTTTAGACGACGTGCTGAATCTATACAAACTTCTGAGAAAGTAGAGGTGTTGCCGTGCCTTTTTCGTAATGGCACTTATGTGCTGGACCTCTGAAATAATAATGCTGAGGAAGTTAAAGTTACTAGCCCTGAAGTAAAGTATATAGTTCCCTGAAAGTGGTGTCACAGGTAGAAAGGGTGGTGAATAAAGGCATTTGACATGCCTGCCTTCTTCGTCAGGACATTGAACACAGGAGTTGGTATGTACAAGATACTGCTGTATAGTTGTACAAGATGTTGGAGAAACCACACTTGGAGTACTATCTGCATTTCTACTTGCCTAGCTATAGAAAGCATTGTATTAACTGGGAAGGGGGCATAAATAATTCACAAATGTATTGCTGGGACTGGACAATTTTAGTTGTAAGGAGAGACTGGATATGCTGTTTTCCCAGAGTATAGATGCTGAGGGTGATCTTATAGAAGTGTTGCCTTTTGAATAAAACAAAAATTCTCTGAATATGAAGATTGTGATTCCCATGTCAAAATCTGGGTACAAAAACCTAGGCTTTGTTGCAATGCAGTACTGACAACTCGCTTACTGATCAGAACTGACATCTCCCCCCAGTTGACTTCCTGTCTGTTTTCACAACTCCAATAAAATGTGGCATGTTTTTGAAGAAGAGCAGAAAATGTTTTCAGTATTTGTCCAATATTTAAACCACGGTCAACGAAAAGACAAGTTATCTGGTACTATTACATTGTCACATCTGGGAACTTGCTGTGAGCAAACAGTTCTACTGTGTTTTCTTCATGACGACAGTGGCTTCACTTCATTTGTTATCGAGCCATTTGCAAGGACTTGGAAGGCTTGTAAAAGGTGCAGCATTTCTTCTCTAGATAGCAAAAGCTTTTTATCATTGCTTCTGCAACTCTTTGCTATCCGTTATAGCACTAATTCTTTGCTTGGAAAACAAATATTTTGATTTCCTATAGTTGACATTTGTTTCTGTTCTCCTGAGAATTATATCCTCCTAATCTGTCAAAGTTTTTTTTTGTTTTTGCTTACGTTTAATGTGTCATTGCATATATCTGTCTTTCTATATTGGTTCTGTTTTGACACATGAATTTTTGCCTGGTTTTTGCTCATGCACGGTAGTGTAACACTTGATTGTGCCAACATACATCCCACCGCTGTCTGTGACCGTGTGGGTTTCCTCCGGTTCTCCAGTTTCCTCCCACATTCCAAAGATGTACTGGTTAGTAAGTTGTGGGCATACTACATTGGCACTAGAAGCATGGCAGCATTTGTGGGCTGTTCCCAGCACATCCTTGCACAGTCGTTCTTCGTCATTGACACCAGCAACACATTTCACCACATGCTTCGATGTTTCAATGCATGTATGACAAATGAAGCTAATCTTTAAATTCTTGATTGATGTCTTTTAGACTTATTGACCACCTGCTTTAAATCAGAAGTCTTTTTTCCATTTAATAATGTTCCAATTTAATATTTTCCAAAGCTTTGGCTATTTTTGTAATATTAGCCCTTTTGAAATTTTGAGCTTGCAACGTAAGTAGTGGTAGGCTTTGCTAGAATAGATTACATTGTCATTAGTATTGCTCAAGTGCTCCTCCACATGGAGGCCGGATATAGTTCCTAGGTTATTCCTAACATTATATTGAATATCTTGTCTCATCCTATTGCACCGAGGCAATAAAATATGTTTTTATTTAATGTTTCCTTTGGTAACTGGTTCCCTATCACACCAATTAATGCCAGAAAATGGGAAATAATCACAAAATCCATTCTGGATACATGGCCAATAAATCACAAACTATATTGTTGTTAGTGTTTTCCAGGAATTAAATCTAACTGCTACTCCTTGAATAACAGTAAAGAACTTAATGCAAAGATCCCAGTTTAGTTTGTTTCAAAGGACATTGCACTGATGAATAACCCAGAGCATAGAGCTAAAAACAAGGATAGAGTTTGAACAACAAATCTTTCCATCTTTAGGGCACTATGGTACCATTGAGGTTAGCACAATGCTATTACAGCTTGGGGCTTTCCAGAGTTCAGAGTTCAATTCCGGCACCATCTTTAAGGAGGTTATACGTTCTCCCTGTGAACAGTGGGAGGAAACTGTTTCCTCCCACACTTCAAACAAATACCAGTTAAGGAGTTAGTTGGCCTTTGTAAATTGTGCTGTGATTAGCTAGGGTTCAGTAGTGGGATTGCTGGGTTGTGTGGCTTGTTGGGCCAGAAGAGCCTGTTCTGCGCTGTATCTCTAAGTAAAATTTAGAGGCAGCACAGTAGCATAGTGGTTAGCACATGCTTTACTGTACGGGCGACCCGGGTTCAATTGCCACTGCTGCCTGTAAAGAGTTTGCACATTCTCCCCGTGACTTTGTGGGTTTCCTCCAGGTGCTCTGGCTTTCCCTCACCGTCCAAAGGCGTACTGGTTGGTAGGTTAATTAGTCATTGTAAATCGTCCCATGTTTAGGCTAGGGTTAACTCGGTGGTTTGCAGTTCCACGTGGCTGGAAGGGTCTACTCCTCAATGTATCTCAATAAATAAATAAAAAGAATTTAACTAACAATGCTAAGGTGGCACTCAACAATAGTTTTACAAAGTTGCATCGTTAATGAGAACATACATAGGAATTCCACCACTGATACTGCACATGATTTTTTGAACATGCAAACTTCCAGCAGGTATTGACTCCAGCACCCTGCCAGAAAAGGAAAGACACCTTTAGAGCAAAGAAATTAAAATAATCAGAAATTTGACATCAAACATGAATTGAATAAACATGTTTAGTCAACAATTATCACTATCAAAGTCAGATTTACACTCTGTCTTCATACCCTGACATTGAATGGCAAATACGCAACGTATATTGTGGCTCAAGTCCTCCAAAGCTTGAATTCTGTTGGTTGAAGTGAGACCTGCCAACTGTTACATTAATAGTTTACCTCCTGCACCAGAAGGAGTATTCGGTTTACACAATGCATATTTCTAGTTCTCCTGCAAATACCTTCTCTTACCCAACTCACTCCAGGGTCCAATTCCAGACCTAATGAATATTGATAAGAATAGATAAAGATTTTAATGATCTATTTGGTTATGGGAACTTTGCAAGTTATTCCCAATACTGTTCTCATGACGTCCTGAGATATTTATGGAGCATGGATGATTATCTAGTGATCAGGAAAACCTGCATCAGTAAGATTCTAAATAACTTCCTAGCCTGAATATAAATCACCACAATTACCTAGACAGAAATTACGGGCTCAAAAATAACGTTGGTTTTCTTCCTAATTCTTGAGCAGCTAACAAGACCTACAGTCCTACAAGGGGGTGTGTGAACTTCGGCCTAGAATTGAGGATGTTGTTTTAGTGACATGCCCCCGCAAGAACTGGTAACTCAAATAATGAAGTGATGTCTATTTGCTGTAGACAGCTCTCCTGTCATGCAAACAAGGTTCTGGGAAGGAGACCGGTTATATCCATTTTAAAAAGAAACACCAAAACCAGTAAGGGAATGTCCTGAAGAAGGGTCTCAGCCTGAAGCATCGACTGTTTACCCTTTTCCATAGATGATGTCTGACCCGCTGAGTTCCTCCAGCATTTTGTGTGCGTTGTAGGGGAATGATAAGTTTATTGTGCTAAGCATTTAATCATGAGAAAATATCATGGGTGTAGTAAATAAATACACAGAATTATTAGAAGATATAACAAATACAACACTACATGAAGAACAGGGGTATACAAATTGTAGTTTTTGTGGGGGGTGATGATAATATATTTCACAAAGGAATTTCAAGAGTTAAATTTGATTTTCTTATTTCCCTTCCCCTCTTGTACTCAATACAGTCATAATAGGAATGCACAGCAAGTGATAAATAATGGAACTTGACAAATTAACAGACTCACATTTGATGAGTGCACACAATTGATATGTTAATAAAATAGTCTTGGTAAGGAATTTATTTGCTGGAAGAGTGAATACAATTGGTATTCAAAGTTCAATTCCAAAGTACATTTATTATCAAAGTGTGTATACATAATACAACCTTAAGATTCGTCTCCTAACAAAGAAACCCAAAAACAAACCCCTTGTATATGAAAAAAGATTGTCTAACACCAAACGTGCTGAGAATAAAAAAACATATCATGTCCATAAGAAAATAAAAGAGTAAAATAACCCATAAAACAGACCATTGAACACCCAAAGTACAACAAAAAAATATGCAAACCATAAATGCAAGCGAATAGCGTTCTGAACGGAAGTCTGCAAAGAGAGTCCGAGACCCATAGTTCAGCGCAGAGCCGAGTAAACACCATGGAGCAGCCCATCCCTCAACTCAGGGCCCAGAACCCAATGTGGCCCGGCGCTTAACTTTCCATCTGAACATCATGTTCTGCCACTTCAAGCAGCGATCTGAACCAGCTCGCTCCTCGCCATCTTGTCCTTTTCAATCTGGCCCGGTGCTTAAAACCCCATCTGAACAATGGGTCTTGCCACCTGGATACGCTGGACGTTGCTGGCATTAACACACGAGAATATCTGCAGATGCTGGAAACTGAAGCAACACACACAGAACATTGGAGGAACTCAGCAAGCCAGGCAGGAAAAGAGTAAACAGTTCATGTTCTGGGCAGAGACCCTTCACCAAGACAGGGGAAAGGAGATTAGAAATCAGAGTAAGAAGGTGGGGGGAGGAGAGGAATAAGTACAAAATAGTAGGTGATAGGTGAAACTGGGAGGGGGGAGGGGTGAAGTCAAGAGCTGGGAAGTTGATTGGTGAAAGAAAGAAAGAGCTGGAGAAGGGGGAATATGATAGGAGAGGACAGAAGTCAATGGAAGAAAGGGAAGGGGAGGAACACCAGAGGGAGGTAATGGGCAGGCAAGGACAGATAATCGAGGCATGACTGTGCAGGCGTGTAGATGTCAGCGAGTTAGACCTGTGGGAAGGGTTTAAAAAGAAGACAGATTTATAGAGTGGGGACAGAGTAGAGGGAGTCAGAGTAGGAGGGCTTTGGCTCAACGGGGCTTCGGCAATAATGGGTCAAGGCAAGGTAAGTTACTTGTGAAGGATAGGAATAGGAAGTATGTCTGTGAGGCCGGTGTTCTGTGCTGGGTGTCAGATGTGGGATGTCCGGAAGACTCCCAGCCTCCCAGATGGCCACATCTGCGCCAGGTGTGTCAAGCTGGATCTCCTTAGGGACCGGGTGAGGGAACTGGAGATGCAGCTCAATGACCTTCATCTGGTCAGTGAAACTGAGGAGGTGATAGAGAGGAGCTATACGCAGGTAGTCACTCTGGGGCCTCGGGAGACAGATAAGTGGGCAACAGTCAGGAGAGGGAAGGGCAGGAGTTAGATACTAGAGAGTAATCCTGTGGCTGTCCCCCTTAACAATAAGTATTCCTATTTGAGTATTGTTGGTGGGGGGGGGAACGACTTACCTGGGGGAAGCAACAGTAGCCGCATCTCTGGTACAATGTCTGGCCCTGTGGCTCAGAAGGGAAGAGGATGGAAGCAGTGATAGGGAACTCTATAGTTAGGGGGGGTTAGACAGTCAGTTCTGTGGATACAAGGAAGAAACATGGATGGTGGGTGTCAGGGTCCGGGAGGTTTCTGATCGCATCCACAATATCCTGACGTGGGAAGGAGAACAGCCAGAGGTTGTGGTACATATTGGTAGCAATGACATAGTCAGGAAAGGGAGGAGGTCCTGAAAACAGACTACAGGGGAGTAGGAAGGAAGTTGAGAAGCAGGACCTCAAAGGTAGCAATCTCGGGATTACTGCCTGTGCCACGCGACAGTGAGAATAGGAATAGAATGAGGTGAAGGATAAATGCGTGGCTGAGGGATTTAGCAGGGGGCAGGGATTCAGATTTCTGGATCATTGGGACCTTTTCTGGGGCAGGTGTGACCTGAACAAAAAGGACAGGTTGCACTTGAATCTGAGGAGGACCAATATCTTGGCAGGGAGGTTTGCTAAGGCTATTGGGGAGAGTTTAGACTAGAATTGCTGGGGGGTGGGAACCGAACTGAAGAGACGGAGAAAGGGACAGTTGGCTCACAAATAGAGAAAGCTTGGAGACAGTGCGACAGGGAGGATAAGCAGGTGATAGAGAAGGGAAACGCTCAGACCGATGGTTTGAGATGTGTCTATTTTAATGCAAGAAGCATCATGAACAAAGCGGATGAGCTTAAATTGTGGATCTGTACTTGGAGCTATGATGCTGTGGCCATTACAGAGATTTGAATGGCTCGGGGGCAGGAATGGTTACTTAGAGTGCCAGGCTTTAGATGTTTCAGAAAGGTCTGGGGGGGGTGGTTGCAAAAAAGGTGGGGGCGTGGCACTGCTGATCAGAGACAGTGTCATGGCTGCAGAAAAGGAAGAAGCCATGGAGGGATTGTCTACAGAGTCTCTGTGGGTGGAAGTTAGAAACAGGAAGAGGTCAATAACTCTATTGGGTGTTTTTTATAGACCACCCAATAGTAACAGGGACATTGAGGAGCAGATAGGGAGACAGATTCTGAAACGGTGCAGTAATAACAGGGTTGTCGTGATGGGCGATTTTAATTTTCTCAATATTGATTGGCATCTCCCTAGAGTGAGGGGATTAGATGGGCTGATGTTTGTTAGGTGTATTCAGGAAGGTTTCTTGACACAATATGTAGATAAGCCTACAAGAGGAGAGGCTGTACTTGATCTGGTACTGGGAAATGAACCTGGTCAGGTGTCAGGTCTCTCAATGGGAGAGCATTCTGGAGATAGTGGTCACAATCCTATCTCCTTTACCACAGCATTGGAGAGGGATAGGAACAGACAAGTTAGGAAAGTATTTAATTGGAGTAAGAGGAAATATGAGGCTATCAGGCAAGAACTTGGAAGCATAAATTGTGAACAGATGTTCTCAGGGAAATGTACGGCAGAAATGTGGCAAATACTCAGGAGATATTTGTGTATTTCTGTGGTGTTCTGCACAGGTATGTTCCAATGAGACAGGGAAAGCATGGTAGGGTACAGCAACCGTGGTGTACGAAGGCTGTTGAAAATCTGGTCAAGAAAAAAGGTTATGAAACGTTTAGAAAACTAGGTAATGATGGAGATTTAGAAAACTTTAAGGCTAGCAGGAAGGAGATTAAGAATGAAATTAGGACAGCCAGAAGAGGCCATGAGAAGGCCTTGGAGAGAAAGATTAAGGAAAACCCCAAGGCATTCTATAAGTATGTGAAGAGCAAGAGGATAAGACGTGAGAAAATAGGACCAATCAAGAGTGACAGTGGGGGGCGTCACGTGATAGCGTGGGATTGAGACGTGTAAATCCAGCTCTCCCGTAAAAAATTAGCAAAGTACCATTTAAACAAAACAAAGTTAATAAATACTTTCCGAAAACTATTTATAACCTTGCAAGACTACTTTACGATATGCCTCGTAAACCGCAACAGAAGAAGTCTGTTGTTGCGAAGCCACCGCGAGATGGGGAAAAAAAAGGGCCTACTGCAGCGATGGAGCCTCGGACTCAGGTTAGATCTCTTTTGGAGGAGATGCGTTCTATCTCCGCCGGAGAACAGGGAGCAATGGCGGCAGTAGCGGTCTCTCGGAAGAAGGTGCCGGAAATGTGCATGCGCAAAGAAGAACGCATGCGCAAATCGATACAACTCAAACTACAAGAACTGACAGCCTCTGCAACTGAAAGTGACTCAGAGTCAGAATCGGATAACGCAAAGAATACAGATGAAGAAGAGGAGGAAGAACTGGAAGGGTTTGGAACTAAAGGAGATGATAGAGACATAAAGATGATGATAGAGACATAGAGACATAGGCTTTATTGCAATTAACGGCTGAAGTAAAAAAAGTTAGAGCAGTGTTTAGAGACATGAAGATGTGCTATAATAAAGCTATGAAAAGACAGGATAAAATGGATAAGAAGCTTCAGGAGATGAAAAGAAAAATGGAGCATATTAATGATAGAGTGGAAAAAACAGAAAATGATTTGCTTGTCTGGA
Organism: Mobula hypostoma; assembly: GCF_963921235.1. Taxonomy (NCBI): domain Eukaryota; kingdom Metazoa; phylum Chordata; class Chondrichthyes; order Myliobatiformes; family Myliobatidae; genus Mobula; species Mobula hypostoma. The sequence goes on along the minus strand of NC_086100.1, from coordinate 104,463,895 downwards.
ACACGGAAAGAAATCGACTCTTAGAGAAAGTGGACATGTTGGAAAATTTTAGTAGACGTAATAATATTAAAATTGTTGGTCTTAAAGAAGGTATGGAGGGAGGAAATCCAATAAAATTTTTTCAAAGATGGATCCTGGAAGTTTTACAAATGAAAGAGGAGGGCCGATTAATTGAAATTGAGCGGGCACATAGAGCTCTAAGACCAAAACCACAAGATGACCAATATCCACGAGCAATTTTAATAAAATTCTTAAGATTTCAAGACAAGGAAAGGATTCTACAGGCAGCTGCCCAAGCTGCCAAGAATAGAAATGGGCCATTGATGATTCAAGGGAACAAAATTTTTTTCTATCCTGACATAAGTTATGAACTTTTGAAGAGAAGGAAGAAATTTAATCCAGTGAAAAAAATCCTATGGGATCACGGTTATTATTTTATATTGCGTTACCCTGCAACTTTGAAGATTTTTTTGACTGGTGGAGAAAAAAGATTTTTTGATGATTACCGGAAAGCGGAGCAGTTTGTGCAAGACTCTCTGAATATTCACCAGGTACAAGAACAAAACCAGGGGAGCGAGATGGATTGAAGAAGACTGGGTCAAAGAATGGACTTGTTGGATTTTTGAAGGCGGATGAATATATAAATATATTACTAATTATATGAGGGAGGGGAAGTAAGTTTAAAATTTGAGGAATACTGGTTGGGAATAGTAACATTAATTTTTTTATATATATATAATTTTTTTTGTTGTGGGGGAGCTGGAAGAAGTACTGATCAATTGCTACGCTAATCATGTGTGCAAGCGTGGCTCTAGCCACGACCCGCAAAATGGAGGGGGGTAGTGTTGTGTATCCTTTCATTCACAACATTAGTGGGGGGGGGTATTTTGTTTTTTCTTTTTTTATATCTCATCTATCTCTTTTTTTTTCTTTTTGCCTGGATGATTGGGGGGGAACGCATAGCAACATGGTTGAGTTCAAAGAGATTCCCCAAGGAGCTATGAGAGTTGAGAAGTTAAGTAATGTTTTAGATTGAAGTAACTTTGTTAAAAATAATGACTAATTTATTGAATTTTTTGAGTTTTAATGTTAATGGGCTTAATGGACTAGTGAAAAGAAAAAGAATCTTAACACATATTAAGAAAATGAAGATAGATTCAGCCTTTTTACAGGAAATGCATTTAACAGAAACAGAACATTAGGAATTAAAGAGAGATTGGGTGGGTAGTGTTGTTGTAGCAGGGAGTAGCAATTTTTAAGTCAAAACAAGAATGAGAAACAGATCTGAATATTAATATTGATGAAACAAATTGGTCAAGACTGTGCCTTGACAGTATGACAAACACAATAAATGTTCAACTTAGATTAGTATAATATAACTTTTTACACCAATTATATATTACACCACAAAAAATAAATTACTTATAATTTAAGAGATAAATATGTAATATTTTTGAATATTTGGCGCCCTTATTTACAAAAGATAGGATGGCATATTTAAGTGCTCCGATAAAGATCTTGGTCCCTTGGGGAAAGTAACGAATAAGTATAGCAATTTTATTTTGAATTCCATGGAGCATGTGGAAACCTTCCAATACCCAGGCGGCTCTCTTTTTTTTTTCTTTTTTCCTTTTTAGGTAGGACTTTATATGGGGGGGGAGGGCTAAGGGGAGGGGGGAGGGTAGATACTATCTTTTCATGTATTTTTGAAAACTCAATAAAAATTATATTTAAAAAAAGAGTGACAGTGGAAACATGTGGATGAAACTGGAGGAGGTAGCAGAGGTACTAAATGAATACCTTACTTCAGTACTCACTATGGAAAAGGACCTTGGCGATTGTAGGAATGACTTACAGCAGAATGAAAAGCTTAAGCATATAGACATTAAGAAAGAGGATATGCTGGAGCTTTTGAAAAGCATCAAGTTGGATAGGTCACTAGGACCAGACAAGATGTACCCCAGGCTGCTGTGGGAGGCAAGGGAGGAGATTGCTGAGCCTCTGGCAATGATCTTTGCATCATCAATGGGGACGGGAGAGTTTCTGGAGAATTGGAGGGTTGTGGATGTTGTTCCCTTATTCAAGAAAGGGAGTAGAGACAGCCCAGGAAATTATAGACCAGTGAGTCTTACTTCAGTGGTTGGTAAGTTGATGGAGAAGATCTTGGGAGGCAGGATTTATGGACAATTGGAGAGGCATAATCTGATTAGGAATAGTCAGCATGGCTTTGTCAAAGGCAGGTTGTGTCTTACAGGCCTGATTGAATTTTTTGAGGATGTGACTAAACACATTGATGAAGGAAGAGCAGTAGGTGCAGTGTATATGGATTTCAGCAAGGCATTTGATAAAGTACCCCATGCAAGGCATATTGAGAAAGTAAGGAGGCATGGGATCCAAGGGGACATTGCTTTGTGGATCCAGAACAGGCTTGCCCACAGAAGGCAAAGAGTGGTTGTAGATGGGTCATATTCTGCATGGAGGTTGGTGACCAGTAGTGTGCCTCAGGGATCTGTTCTGTGACCCCTTCTATTCGTGATTTTTATAAATGACCTGGATGAAGAAGTGGAGGGATGAGTTAGTAAATTTGCTGATGACACAAAGGTTGGGGGTGTTGTGGATATTGTGGAGGGCTGTTAGAGGTTACAGTGGGACATGGATAGGATGCAAAACTGTGCTGAGAAGTGCAAGATGGAGTTCAACCCAGATCAGTATGAGGTAGTTCATTTTGGTAGGTCAAATATAATGGCAGAATATAGTATTAATGGTAAAACTCTTGGCAGTGTGGAGGATCAGAGGGATCATGGGGTCTGAGTCCATACGACACTCAAAACTGCTGCGCAGGTTGACTTTGTGGTTAAGAAGGCATATGGTGTATTGGCCTTCATCAACCATAGGATTTTGTTCAGGAGCCGAGAGGCAATGTTACAGCTACAGTATGTAGGATGCTGATCAGAACCGAATTGGAGTAGGTCACCTCACTGCAGGAAGGATGTGGAAACTATAGAAACGGTGCAGGGGAGATATACAAGGATGTTGCCCGGATTGGCGAGCATGTCTTATCAGAACAGATTGAGTGAACTTGGCCTCTTCTCCTTGGAGCAACGGAGGATGCTCAAAGTTACCGGCGCCATCTTGACAAACTCAATATATAAGTTTGCTGATGACACAACAATTGTAGGCCGTATCTCGGGTAATGATGAGTTTGAGTACAGAGAGGAAATTAAGAACCTGGTGGCATGGTGCAAAGACAATAACCTATCCCTCAATGTCAGCAAGACGAAGGAATTGGTTGTTGACTTCAGAAGGAGTAGCGGACTGCACGACCCAATTTACATCGGTGGTGCACAAGTGGAACAGGTCAAAAGCTTTAAGTTCCTCGGGGTCAATATCACAAATGACCTGACTTGGTCCAACCAAGCAGAGTTCACTGCCAAGAAGGCCCACCAGCACCTTTACTTCCTGAGAAAACTAAAGAAGTTTGGCCTGTCCCCTAAAACCCTCACTAATTTTTATAGATGCACCGTAGAAAGCATTCTTCTAGGGTGCATCACAGCCTGGTATGGAAGTTGTCCTGTCCAAGACCGAAAGAAACTGCAGAAGATTGTGAACACGGTGCAGCACATCACATAAACCAATCTTCCATCCTTGGACTCACTTTACACCGCACGCTGTTGGAGCAGTGCTGCCAGGATAATCAAGGACACGACCCACCCAGTCGACACACTTTTTGTCCCTCTTCCCTCTGGGAGAAGGCTCAGGAGCTTGAAGACTTGTACAGCCAGATTTGGGAACAGCTTCTTTCCAGCTGTGATAAGACTGCTGAATGGATCCTGACCTGGATCTGGGCCGTACCCTCCAAATATCCGGACCTGCCTCTCGGTTTTTTTGCACTACCTTACTTTCCATTTTCCTATTTTCTATTTATGATTTATAATTTACATTTTTAATATTTACTAATTTTTACTATTTTTAATATTTAATATTTGTAATCCGGGGAGCGGGAAGAGCAGAATCAAATATCGCTGTGATGATTGTACGTTCTAGTATCAATTGTTTGGCGACAATAAAGTATAAAGTATAAAGTATGAGAGGTGACCTGATAGAGGTGTTTAAGATGATGAGAGCCATTGATAGTCAGAGGCTTTTTCCCAGGTCTCAAATGACTAACACGAGAGGACACAGTTTAAAGCTGCTTGGAAGTAGGTACAGAGGTGATGTCAGGGGTAAGTTTTTTACTCAGTGGTGAGTGTGTGGAATGGGCTGCAGGTGGCAGTGGTGGAGGTGGATACAATAGGGTCTTCTAAGAGACTCCTGGATAGATACATGGAGCTTAGAAAAACAGAGGACTATGGGTAACCCGAGGTAATTTCTAAAGCAAGTACATGTTCCGCAAAGCATTGTTGGCCAAAGGGGCTGTATTGTGCTCGGTTATCTGTGCTTCTATGTTCTATGAGATAAGGTGAGGGATGGAAACAGGAATGGGTAATGGTGAAGGAGAAGTGGGGCAATTACTGGAAGTTTGAGAAATTGGATGTTCATGCCATCAGATTGGAGGCTACCCAGACAGGTGTTGCTCCTCCATCCCGAGTGTGGCCTCATCGTGGCAGTAGACGAGGCCATGGATTTACATGTCGGAATGAAAATGGGAAGTAGAATTGAAATGGGTAGCCACTGAGAGATTCCACTGGCAGATGGAGCATAGGTGCTCAGTAAAGCGGTCTCACAATCTTTGTTGAGTCTCACCAACATACAGGAGCCCACACCAGGAATACCAGATACAGTAGATATCCCCAACAGACTCACAGATGAACTGCCTCCTCACCTGGAAGGACTGTTTGGGGCCCTGAATCGTAGTGAGGGAGGAGATGTAGGGGCAAATGTAGCACTTATTCCTCTTACAAGGATAAATGTTAGTAGGGAGATCAGTGTGGAGGGACGAATGGCCAAGGGAGTCTTAGCGGGAGTGATCCCTGTGAAAAGCAGAAAGTGGGGGAGAAGGGAAATTGGCATTAAGTATCTTTTCTAACTTAAATTTTCCTTGATTTTGCATGAAACATCAGACAGCAATCGAAGAATTTCAATATGATTGGGTAGAGTCTGGTAATGGAGTATACTGTTTGCTTCCTAATGAATGCTCAGGAAACCACCAGCAAACCTGAGGAGTGATTTACTGCATATTCCATTGTCTGATTCTTTTGTCTACAGTCAATTTAGGGTGAAGCAAGAGCAAGTTTTAGTATGTGGTGAAGGACATATATAGATGAAAGAATGTTGTTGCTATATTACATCAATAGAGAAACACCTGGAGTGGAATTAAAATGTGGAAAGCAGGATATACTGTAAATATTATACAAGTTATAATGAGAGATTAATAAAATCTGGGAAAGAATTTCTATGAGCTGGATTATAAAATCCTAAATCCTTCATATTATATTTGAAGCAAATCAGTTTGAGTCCTGAAGAACACGTTAATTATCTGATTTTATTTGTACAAGTAATAATCATTTTTCCAGCCGAAAATCGACCCTATCTCTTTTGAATGTAAGGAGAAAGGCAAGATTTATTGCAAGAATCAGCAACATGTCAAATAGCTAATTTCTTGGGAGTCCACTTGAACATTTCTGAATTGCTTTTTCAATGACTGTTCAATAGGATAGTCAATAGTCAATTTTCTACCAATATAACTTAAGCAGAAAGGCTAAGCTGAAATTTATCAAACTAATTTATTCATGATCAGTGATGGTTCTTTCTTAATTTCTTGTTTGCTTTTCATTAAAAGATCAGTATATATATACTTCCATCTGGGAGTCACCCATAGTGTGCATGTTGGAAAATTTTATTTTATTTAGAGAAAAATTGCGGAATAGGCCCTTCCAGCCCTTTGAGCCACACTGTTCAGCAACTTCCAACAACCCCAATTTAACTTTAGCCCAGTCACGGGACAATTTTCAATGACTAATTAACCTACCTTCTATGCCTTTGGGCTGTGAGAGGAAATCGGAGCATCTAGAGAAGACGCACGCATTCCACAGGGAGGTCCTACAGACTCCTTATAGATGAGGCCAGATTTGACCTCTGAACTCTGACAGCCCGAGCTGTAATAGCAATGCACTAACCACAGTGCTACCGAGGCGCCTGAATTGCATCACTGTGTTCAGTAACCTTCTGATCACTCGGATTGAATGTCATGTGCAACAAAACTAGAATTTCTGATACGTATTCTCAGCAGAAATGTATTTGATTTTCTGGATTTATTTTTTTCTTTTAAGAGTGTCTCAGCATTAGTTAATGGCTACCCATTTTCTATGATGGCATTTTTTGGGATCATGAATAAATTTCTGGTTGGGGGTGGGGAGAGATGATGTACTCATGAATTGTTTTAGGCTTTTTAATGTTTTGTTAGAAATGGCAAAGGTGAGATAATAGGTTTCAAACCATTGGAGAGGCAAGAGAAGAATTTAAAAGGGGAGAAACAGAGGCAAGAATCTATGCTGGGGTGAAAGACAGGAGTGATTTACAACTAATAGAGAATGGTACAATACAAATGGACAAGGGAGTCGTAATGGGGAAGTCAAGAGACAAAACCCTGGGTCTAGAGAGAGTGTAAATTGGATTAGCAGAAATCTCATTTATCAGCATCTCTGTTTAAAAAGACTGAGATATGTTGAACCGAATTTTGCATCCAGATGGCTTTGCGAAGAGTTTAAATAGAACATGAGGTGCTATTCCTAAAAATTCTGCAGCGCTTTCTTCGAATAGTGTAGGAAACCAAAGACAGATCCAAGAACTGGGTGGCTGGAGAATCAAGCTATCAAGTGACCAGAGGTTCACGAATGCACTTGCAAATTAAAGCAAAGTTTTAGCAAAGCACTTGCTGAATTTAAATGTGAATCATCTAATGTAGAGAAGTTTACACTGTATGCAGGGAATGCAGTTTGCCAGATTAAAAGTACAAATGAATATTTGTTTGGCAGCAGGATTCCTGAATTATAAACCACATTTAGAACAATGAGTAATTCTCTTAATTAAATATTTGGTTATCTCCCTGTTTGATAGCATTAGTCACTCTCCTGCCCACTAATTTTAAACCTATTATCTGGTGTATGGAAAAACAATCTGCCAGATGTTTAAAATTCAGCACAGTGGATTCCAGTTAATTGGGACACAGTGGAATCAGTACATTTTGGTCCAAGTAAGTGGCTATCCCAATTAATTGAAGTTTCGTGGAAATAGTTAAGAGTGTATATAAAAAACATACTACTGTTTAACTGAGTAACGGTCAACAGATGACGCAATAGCAACAGCTCTACTCACTGTAAGAGGGATGCTTATGTGAGAATGCTGTTCTTTGACTACAGTTCAGCATTCAACACCATAATTCCCTCCAGGCTCGACAAGAAGCTCAGAGACCTCAGCCTTCACCTTGCCTTGTGTAGCTGGATCCTGGACTTCCTGTCAGATCGCCGGCAGGTGGTAAGAGTGTGCTCCCTCACCTCTGCCTCTCTCTCTCAACCCAGGTGCCTCTCAGGGCTGTGTCCTGAGCCCCCTCCTTTACTCTCTGTATACCCATGACTGTGTCACCACACATAGCTCCAATCTGCTAATTAAGTTTGCTGATGATACTACATCGATTGGCCTAATCTCAAGTAATAATGAGGCAGCCTACAGAGAAGAAGTCATCACCCTGACACAGTGGTGTCAAGAAAACAACCTCTCCCTCAATGTCGCAAAATCAAACGAGCTGGTTGTGGACTAAGGAGGAATGGAGAAAGGCTAACCCCTATTGACATCAATGGACATGGAGTTGAGAGAGTAAACAGCTTTAAGCTCCTCGGCATACACATCACCAAGGATTTCACGTGGTCTGTACATTCCAGCTGTGTGGTGAAAAAGGCACAACAGCACCGCTTTCACCTCAGATGGTCGAAGAAGTTTGGTATGGGCCCCCAAATCCTAAGAACTTTCTACAGGGGCATAATTGAGAGCATCCTGACTGGCTGCATCACTGCCTGATATGGGAACTGTACTTCCTTCAGTTGCAGTGGTGCGGACAGCCCAGTGCATCTGTAGATGTGAACTTCCCACTATTCAGGACATTTACAAAAACAGGTGTGTAAAAGGGGGCCAGAGGATCATTGGGGACCCAAGTCACCCCAACCACAAACTGTTCCAGCTGCTACCATCTGGGAAGTGGTACCGCAGCATAAAAGCCAGGACCTACAGACTCCGGGACAGCTTCTTCCACCAGGTCATCAGACTGATTAACTCATGCTGATACAATTATATTTCTTTGTTATATTGACTGCCTTGTTGTACATACTATTTATTACAAATACTAAAATTAGACAGAGACGTAATGTAAAGATTTTTACTCCTCATCTATGTGAAGGATGTGAATAATAAAGTCAATCCAATTCAATTCAAATTACGTATTTAAATGAAATACAAAACAAATTAGGATACTACCAATACTACTACAGTACTATAAAACTGTGACTACACACACAAAATTCAGGAGGAACTCAGCAGGCTGGCAGCATCCATGGAAAAGTTGATGTTTAGGGCCAAGACACTTCATCAGGATGCGAAGAGTCTTGGCCTGAAATGGCGGCTGTTTACTCCTTTCCATAGATACTGTCTGGCCTGCTGAGTTCCTCCAGCAGTTTGTGTGTATTGCTTGGATTTCCAGCAAATGCAAATTTTCTCTTGTTTGTAAATAATTCAAGCTGCTTGGTGATTAGGAGAGAGAAAAAAACTCCTCTCAGTTTTATATTAAACAATCCCAAGCAACCGATGACACTCAATTAGGTTTCTTATATTTCTTTTGTGTTTGTTATGTTTGAAACTATCTCGTAGCTAACAGTTTAATTAAAACATTACTGTGGTTTACTTTGTTATGACTGAGTGTTCAAATTTTGATATTTTTGTATTTTATACATTGATATACAGTTGATTCCAGTTAATTGGACCATCAGTTAATCGGAGCAGTTGCTTATTTGGGAAAACTCATAAAGAGCAAAAACTAATAAAACAAGCTTTGTTTCCTTTTGATTGTTTCCATGTCACTTAATTGGGACACGAGACTGTTGTTGAACAGTTTCTAACTAGTGTCAGTCACATGCACTTGTGTGGCTGTTAGACTCTGTACTGTGCTTAGAGCAAACAGATTTTAAATAGCGCCAATTGCTTGTGTTTGTGTTCAGAAAGCAGGGATTTTTGTCACTGATACCCGGCAAGAGATAAACGGTAATACACTCACAGCTGATTTGCTCACTATAATTTCAAACATTCAGGCTTGGAGGTGTCAGAAATGGCTGGGCGTGAAATCAAAACGGTTTTACTACTTCAACAGGTCAAGACCTATAAAGAATTTGAAGTGGGGAGTGGGCAATTACCAGAAGTTCAGCTAATCAAAGTTCATGCTACCAAGTTGGAGAGCACCCACTGGAAGACCGCTTTGCCGAGCACCTGCGCTCCATCCGCCAGAAAATGCGGGATCTCCTGGAAGCCACTCATTTTAATTCTACTTCCTATTTCCATTCCAACATGTCAGTCCATGGTCACCTCTACTGCCGCGACGAGGCCACGCTCAGGTTAGAGGAGCAACTCCTTATATTTCATTTGGGTAGCCTCGAGCATTCTGTGTGTGTGCTTTGAATTATTTGCTTTCTGAGAGGATAAGCAAGTTCCTTCCAGGCTTTAGTTCCTACACGTTACTAGGAACCACAGAATAATACTGTTGCTAATTTCCTTGACATTCCTTTCTCCTGTAGGGAAGCACTTTACTTCTGCTCTGTTTTACGCCAGGCAGTCACAATGCTCATTTAACCACAGCAGAACACTGTGTGCACTGTCTTGTGTTTCAGTTTCAGGATACTCTACTTCTCCTTATTGTTAAGCAGATTAGCTACACAGTTAATTAAAACCTGAGGAATGTGCTGGATGAATAACTACTCCACCAACTGGCATAGGATGGCAAAAACAAAGCAGAATTGATTCTAGTGGGTGTAGTTGAATAATCATGGTGCTGCACTAAGCAACCTCATCTCCTGTGAGCCCAGGTCCCCATCTGAAGCAGCAAAGAGGTGGGGGCCTAATGATATCAAAGGTGGAAGTAGAGTATATCGCTGAAATTTGCCTCACACTATTGGATGCTAGGTACCTCACACTGGAAGAAAAATTGGAAAAGCAATTTCAGTAGGAAACTTCAATAGGAGCTTGATTTCACACAGACGCTGCCTGATCCATCCAGATGTTTGTTTTTCTTGCTCCAGTTTCCAGCATCTGCCGTCTCTTGTCTGACCGCGTGTGTTTGCCCTGAGTCCTACATCTTTGTCCCTTATTCCAAAAGCACCGAGGGTTGGCAGGATAATTGACCAGTAGAATCTGTGGGGAGCTGAGGGGAATGAGAGAATTGGTTGCACTGAAATTTAGTGTGGAAGTGGTATTGCTCTGTCAGCTGGCCTTTTGATGTAGCTCATCTGATGTGTGTTTGGAGGCGATTGTCGAGGCCAATTTTTGAACGGCAGAGACTTTCACTGTGGGGACAAGGGAAATGTCCTGATTTAGTAGGCATGGTTGTTGCTACTGGTTTCCTCTGCTTTTGGGTACTTTCTAGGTCTGCATGATGCCCGTCTTCCAAGTTGCTGAGCGCACCAACCAGTTCTGTCATGTATCCTATGTTCCAGATGCTGGGGAGCAAGCCCACTATAGGCAATGCTGGTTTCATTGGGATTTCCAGAAGGCATTCGATAAGGTGCTACGTAAAAGACTTATCCAGGAGATAAGGATGCATAGAGTTGGGGGTGACGTATTAGCATGGATAGAGGTTTGGTTAACTAATAGAAACCAGAGAGTTAGGATACATGGGTGTTACTCTGGTTGGCAATCAGTGGTGAGTGGTGTGTCGCAGGGGTCAGTACTGGGCCCACAACTGTTCACAATATACATTAACGATCGAGAAGAGGGGACCGAGTGTAGTGTATCTAAGTTTGCTGACAATATTAAACTGTGTGGGAAAGCACATCGTGCGGAAGATACGGAGAGTCTTGAGAGAGGTCTAGATAGGTTAAGTGAGTGGGCAAGGATCTGGCAGATGGAGTACAATGTTGGTAAATGTGGGGTCATCCACTCTGGAAGGAAAAATGAAAGAACAGATTATTATTTAAATGGTAAAAAATTTCAGCACACTGCTGTGCAGAGAGAGTGCCTATGCATGAATCACAAAAGGTTGGTTTGCAGGTGTATCAGGCTTTCAAGAGGCCAAATGGAATGTTGGCCTTCATTGCTAGAGGGATTGAATTTAAGAGCAGGGAGGTCATGCTGTGACTCTACAGGGTACTGATGAGGCTGCACCTGGAGTACTACATGCAGTTCTGGTCTCCTTACTTGAAGAAGGATATACTGGCTTTGGAGGCGGTGCAGAAGAGGTTCACCAGGTTGATTCCAGAGATGAGGGGGTTAGACTATGAGGAGAGTTTGAGTCGCCTGGGACTGTACTCACTGGAATTCAGAAGAATGAGCGGAAATCTTACAGAAACATATAAAATTATGAAAGAGATAGATAAGGTAGAGGCAGGAAAGTTGTTTCCATTGGTAGGTGAGACTAGAACTAGGGGACATAGCCTCAAGATTTGGGGGAATAGATTTAGACGGAGATGAGGAGGAATTACTTTTCCCAGAGAGTGCTGAATCTATGGAATTCTCTTCCCAATGAAGCAGTGGAGGCTACCCCAATAAGTATGTTTAAGACAAAGTTGGATAGTAGAGGAATTAAGGGTTATGGGGCAAAGGCATGTAGGTGGAGATGAGTCCATGGCCAGATCAGCCATGATCTTATTGAGTAGCAGAGCAGGCAAACAGGCCAGATGGCCGACTCCTGCATCTAATTCTTATGTCGTTATGTTCTTTCACACAGTCTTTATACCTCTACCATGGTTTCTGCTTCCTTGTGATAAATGGCCATAGAGCAGCTGCTTGGGGAGTCTGGAGACTCCCTAACATGTCTGGTCCAACAAAAGTTGTGCTTTCAGATCATGGCTTCAAGACTGGTAGTCTCTGCCCTATTGAGGATTTCCAGGTTTGTGGTACAGTCATACCAGTGGATACCCATAATGGATCTCAGGCTGTGCTTGTGGAAGTGCTCCAGCAGTTACTTTTGTCTGTGATCCACTTTTCACAATCACATAGGAAGCTTGAGAGGTGAACAGCCTTATACAAGTTGATCTCAGTGGACATCTGGATATTGTGCTGACTTAGCCCATGTGATCGCAGGCAGCCAAGGATCTGACAAGCCTTGCAAATCCTGGCATTGATTTCTTTATCCAAGGAACCAGCACTGGAGATGACACCGTCCTTTACTCCCCTCAGTGTTGTACCTTCGATGGTGATGGAAAGTGACACAGCAGTGGATCAAGGAGCAGGCAGTATTAGTGCTCAGACAACAAAGACATGTTTTTCTCTTGTTTAAACAACTTCACTTTCAATACATGAGGGTTGCCAGCTTTTCATCCCATAATTCCACTTTTCCCTATGGCGCACACGCGCATAATAGGGAAAGTGCGCATGCTTACTAAATACTAATGTAGTTTAAAGGAACAGAACTCAACAATCTCCTGTCCATTTTTATGTATATATTAAAAAATTAAACTTAAAAAATTTAAAGACAATTCAAATGTCCATTAGAATATGAGAATTAGTTTTAACCCTATCCTCATTATATGCGGTGGATACGTTCCTCACAGTTGACACATAATATGAATAATTATTTAAATGGAGAAAATGGGGATGCGTTCTAGAAGGCTTCCTAAATATGTTTTATCTGTAATTTATTCATATTTTCATACCAATATGATACAAAAGCAGTACCACAAGACAACATTTGTATTATATTTCATCAATTTAAGGTCATATTCAATGTCATAAATCAGAGAAAGTTAACATCCAAGAGTGTACAGTACTCACCAACAGTAGCAGGTGTGTTCGCTCCGGGAGATGAGTGGTTGTTGTGGTGTCGGGCAGCTTTACACGGAGAAGGTGGATGTTTGTGGTTGTCAGGATAATAGCAAGCACAGCAGGGGGTGAAGGAAGACTCACAGAACTCTTAGAACTGCCGGCAGCAGGAAATGATATGGATTTGAAGAAAGTGGTGAGGGTTGTTTGCTTGGCAGCATTTTGTTTTTCAGCATAAATTTGCTTGTAGGGGTTGACGGCAGGGAACGACTGAAATGCTGACTCCGTTCTAAACTTGGGTCCATGTCCATCACCATTTGTGCCAAGTGTTCCGACTTCCACCATTCTCTCACCGTTGGTAAACTCCCGGGATTTTCAAAATCGTCTGTTGCTTGCAGCATCTGGGAGATAGTTCACCGTAAATAAAAACATATGCCTTGAATGTAGATCAGACCTTGGTCAAGTGGTTGAATCAGCGATGTTGTGTTATGTTAGGATGAATGCTGTCCAAATGTTTAGGATGGACTGGCGCATTGTCAAGCAACAAAAGAACTTTAAAGGCAAGATTCTGTTCCCAGCAGTAGCGTCCCAGAGCTGTGTTACCTCAGCTGATGCTACGCTGTTTATAATTTCCAACTTCTTTTCAAGTGTTAAAGCGGTTCTCTGTTCCTTAGCTGATAGCCCAGGACATGACATCGGACGCTTAAGAGGCATAGTTAAATATTTCAAGCACAAAATCACTGCACCGTAGGTAAAAACAACATAAGTTTAAGGTCGCGCGCTGGTGGGAGTGAGATGGTGAGGCGCGTGCACCTGACTTGTTTTGGCGAGAAAGCGGTGCTCCTCGCATAACTGTCAGTTTTGGACGCATATAAGGAGAAGTTGGTAGAAATAGGTTCCTCGCATAACTGTGAATCCACATTGTCTGAAGACTCATATAACGAGGATAGGCTATACAATTTTTAGGGTACCAAATGCCTTCACTAAGTGCTTTTAACAGCACAAGTTCTGGCCCTCCCTTCTTTGTGAAACAGTCAGCCAGTTGCTCCTTTGTACGTTTGTAGTTGACCATAGCTTGTGATGAATTTTCTGTGCTTGGACAAGTTCTTTGATGCTGCTTATCTCTAGATGAAGCCTCTTCTCTGTAACTGACTTGGATTTGATGGCATCAACCAAGGAGTAGCTGCCTTTGTTGCAAGTTATATGTAGACTGTTCCTCTTTGGATCACCATGGAAAAGCTCAGAATAGAGTGTGACCAGAAAAACAGCATTGTCAATAGCTTCAGACATTGCAAAGGATTCTCCTGTCTGCGTACTCCATACAACTCTTTGGATCCTTTTTGAATGCCAATAGAGAGATGAAAATCTTCCTTCTTCTCCTGTCAGTACAATAAAATGTTTCCCCTGAGTACCTCTATCAGAAAGATTTCCAAGTGATGAATTACCGAAGACGATGATTTCCATCAGTGAGCCATCATTTCCAAGCTGTTGAAACTTCAAGACAACTTTTTCAGATTGAATTCTGTGCACTATCTTGTTTATGGAATGCAAAGTTTGTACTGTGGCATTTTTTTTTGTGCTGGATGCCAAATTATAGGCATCAAACATGACGTCAAGTCTGTTCTGCCTTGCCAACCAAAAAATTTGACCTAAGTTGCTCAGTTTCAGCTTCACTGAGGTGTGCACCCCATTGTGTGGCACATGAGGATTCCATGTGGATTGTCTGAAGATTCCTGATGTAGCTTTCTTGGTACAGTTGTGCTGTTCCATCAACAGCAAGGATGTCTATCCCTACATAGCAGAATCTGTCATATTTCTCCTGTCCATCCTGAAAGGCTGACTTCAGCTGAGGGATAACTGTTGTGGCAAAGTTTTGTGAGCCTCCCCATATGAAGTCATCTACATGACAGGCAAGTACTCCAATCACATCTTGAATCTTGTCAGTAAAAAGTAGTTGGATCCACTTGTGACATCTTTCCATCTGTTTTCAACATTATTTTCTTGACCTTTTTATACCAGTAGAGTGATGCATCTGCTAGACCATACACACACTTCTTGAGTTTCCACAGTGTTTCTTCACTTCTGACTTCAGGCAAGTGTTTAATGTAAATGTCATGTGACAGCTCCATTCCCTGTAAGAGTGCAGATTTTATGCCAATTCTTTTGACATATCACTAAAAGAAGTACCCAGAGAGACTCTGATGCACTTGTTCGTGAGTCTTTTTGGCGTTCTTCTATGTTCAGTTCCTCATAACCTCCAGCCACCAGATGTGCTTTGGTACAATGCTGGTTGGGATATCTTTCAGAGTGCACATCCATTTAGTAAATCATTGTCTTTTGGCCAATGCCTCCGACTTCCTTAAGCACTCCATTATATCTCCAACTACTGATTTCATCCTGTTTTGCAGATTCAGAAGATACCTCCTTAGTTACTAGGACATCTTTGCCTTGACATTTCTCAGATGGTTCAGCTTGATCTATTCTTGACTCAATATGAAGTTTGACTACGCATGACATGTCGACTGACCAACTTTTGTTTATCCCAGTGGCTTTGCCTGCTCATCCAAAGACTTCAGCATTGAATGAGATACCAGTGTCTTGGTCTACAAATCTCACAGCTTATCCTGTTTTATGACTGAAACTTCCATTTTGTCTTTGCAATTGTAAAAAATTCTTTTCGGGCAAGTCTGTAGAGTCTCCTAATCCCGATCTGTGCGCTCTGACAGTGTACCATTAAAGTACATTTCATTTTCTGAGTCATTCTCCACGGATTTCAGATAGTCTTCAGTTTGTGCTTTACGTAGTCCGGAATGAGGCACTCCCACATATCTACTTCCACGTCTCAACTCCATCATAACCAACTTCCGGAATGACGCACTCTCAGATGTCTACGTCCAAGTCTCAACTCCATCATGACCAACGTCCGGAATGACGCACTCTCAGATGTCTTCTTCCACGTCTCAACTCCATCGTGACCAACGTCCGGAATGACACACGCTCATATGTCTACTTCCACGTCTCAACTCCATCCTGACCAACGTCCGGAATGACGAACTCTCACATGTCTACTTCCATGTCTCAACTCCATCATGACCAACTTCCGGAATGACGCACTCTCAGATGTCTACGTCCAAGTCTCAACTCCATCATGACCAACGTCCGGAATGACGCACTCTCACATGTCTACTTCCATGTCTCAACTCCATTATGACCAACGTCCGGAATGACGCACTTTCACATGTCTACATCAACGTCTCTACTCCATACTGACCAACGTCCGTAATGACACACGCTCACATGTCTACTTCCATGTCTCAACTCCATCCTGACCAACGTCCGGAAGGACGCGCTCTCACATATCTACTTCCATGTCTCAACAACATCACAACTCCATCCTGACCAAAGTCCGGAATGACGCACTCTCACATGTCTACTTCCATGTCTCAACTCCATCCTGACCAACTTCCGGAATGACGCACTCTCACATGTCTACTTCCACTGCTCAATTCCATCATGACCAACGTCCGGAATGACGCACTCTCACATGTCTACTTCTATGTCTCAACTCCATCCTGACCAACGTCCGGAATGACGCACTCTCACATGTCTACTTCCACGTCTCAACTCCATCGTGACCAACGTCCAGAATGACGCACTCTCACATGTCTACTTCCACGTCTCAACTCCATCCTGACCAACGTCCGGAATGACGAACTCTCACATGTCTACTTCCATGTCTCAACTCCATCATAACCAACTTCCGGAATGACGCACTCTCAGATGTCTTCTTCCACGTCTCAACTCCATCGTGACCAACGTCCGGAATGACGCACTCTCAGATGTCTTCTTCCACGTCTCAACTCCATCGTGACCAACGTCCGGAATGACACACGCTCACATGTCTACTTCCATGTCTCAACTCCATCCTGACCAACGTCCGGAAGGACGCGCTCTCACATATCTACTTCCATGTCTCAACAACATCACAACTCCATCCTGACCAAAGTCCGGAATGACGCACTCTCACATGTCTACTTCCATGTCTCAACTCCATCCTGACCAACTTCCGGAATGACGCACTCTCACATGTCTACTTCCACTGCTCAATTCCATCATGACCAACGTCCGGAATGACGCACTCTCACATGTCTACTTCTATGTCTCAACTCCATCCTGACCAACGTCCGGAATGACGCACTCTCACATGTCTACTTCCACTGCTCAATTCCATCATGACCAACGTCCGGAATGACGCACTCTCACATGTCTACTTCCATGTCTCAACTCCATCCTGACCAACGTCCGGAATGACGCGCTCTTACATATCTAGTTCCATGTCTAACCAACATCTCAACTCCATCCTGACCAAAGTCCGGAATGACGCACTCTCACATGTCCACTTCAATGTCCCAACTCCATCCTGACGAACGTCCGGAATGGCGCACTCTCACATGTCTGCGTCCATGTCTCAACTCCATCCTGACGAATGTCCAGAATGACACACTCTCACATGTCTACTTCCACGTCCCAACTCCATCCTGACCAATGTCCGGAATGACGTACTCTCACATGTCTACTTCCATGTCTCAACTCCATTGTGACCAACGTCCAGAATGACGCACTCTCACATGTCTACTTACATGTCTCACCAACATCACAACTCCATCGTGACCAACGTCCGGAATGACGCACTCTCACATGTCTACTTCCACGTCCCAACTCCATCCTGACGAACGTCCGGAATGACGCACTCTCACATGTCTACGTCCACGTCTCAACTCCATCCTGACCAACGTCCGGAATGACGCACTCTCACATGTCTACATCCACGTCTCAACTCCATCCTGACCAACGTCCGGAATGACGCACTCTCACATGTCTACATCCACGTCTCAACTCCATACTGACCAACGTCCGGAATGACGCACTCTCACATGTCAACTTCCACGTCTCAACTCCATCCTGACCTGCGTCCGGAATGACGATCTCTCACATGTCTACTTCCTGTGCTAAACTCCATCATGACTGACGTCCGGAATGACGCGCTCTCACAAGTCTACTTCCATGTCTCAACTCCATCGTGACCAACGTCCGGAATGACGCACTCTCACATGTCTACTTTCACGTCTCAACTCCATCCTGACCAATGTCTGGAACGACGCACTCTCAGATGTCTACGTCCACGTCTCAACTCCATCCTGACCAACGTCCGAAATGACGCACTCTCACATGTCTACGTCCACGTCTCAACTCGATCCTGACCAATGTCCGGAATGACGCACTCTCACATGTCTAGTTCCACGTCTCAACTACATCGTGACCAACGTCCGGAATGACGCACTCTCACATGTCTACTTCCACGTCCCAACTCCATCCTGACGAACGTCCGGAATGACGCACTCTTACATGTCTACGTCCACGTCTCAACTCCATCCTGACCAACGTCCGGAATGACGCACTCTCACATGTCTACATCCACGTCTGAACTCCATCCTGACCAACGTCCGGAATGACGCACTCTCACATGTCTACATCCACGTCTCAACTCCATACTGACCAACGTCCGGAATGACGCACTCTCACATGTCAACTTCCACGTCTCAACTCCATCCTGACCTGCGTCCGGAATGACGATCTCTCACATGTCTACTTCCTGTGCTAAACTCCATCATGACTAACGTCCGGAATGACGCGCTCTCACAAGTCTACTTCCATGTCTCAACTCCATCGTGACCAACGTCCGGAATGACGCAGTCTCACATGTCTACTTTCACGTCTCAACTCCATCCTGACCAATGTCTGGAACGACGCACTCTCATATGTCTACGTCCACGTCTCAACTCCATCCTGACCAACGTCCGGAATGACGCACTCTCACATGTCTACGTCCACGTCTCAACTCCATCCTGACCAACGTCCGGAATGACGCACTCTCACATGTCTAGTTCCACGTCTCAACTACATTGTGACCAACGTCCGGAATGACGCACTCTCACATGTCTACTTCCACGTCTCAACACCTTCCTCACCAACGTCCGGAATGACGCACTCTCACATGTCTACATCTACGTCTCAACTCCATACTGACCAACGTCCGGAATGACGCACTCTCACATGTCTACTTCCATGTCTCAACTCCATCCTGACCAATGTCTGGAATGACGCTCTCTTACATATCTACTTCCATGTCTCACCAACATCTCAACTCCATCCTGACGAACGTCCGGAATGACTCACTCTCACATGTCTACTTGTACGTCTCAACTCCATTGTGACCAACGTCTCTAATGACGCACTCTCACATGTCTACTTACATGTCTCACCAACATCACAACTCCATCTTGACCAACGTCCGGAATGATGCACTCTCACATGTCTACATCAACGTCTCAACTCCATCCTGACCAACCTCTGGAATGGCGCACTCTCACATGTCTACGACCACGTCTCAACTCCATCCTGACCAACGTCCGGAATGACGCACTCTCACATGTCTACTTCCACGTCTCAACTCCATTGTGACCAACGTCCGGAATGACACACTCTCACATGTCTACTTCCACGTCTCAACTCGATCCTGACCAACGTCCAGAATGACGCACTCTCACATGTCTACATCTACGTCTCAACTCCATACTGACCAACGTCCGGAATGACGCACTCTCAGATGTCTACTTCCACGTCTCAATTCCATCCTGACCAGCGTCCGGAATGACGATCTCTCACATGTCTACTTCCTGTGCTAAACTCCGTCATGACTAACGACTGGAATGACGCACTCTCACATGTCTACTTCCACGTCTCAACTCCATCGTGACCAACGTCCGGAATGACGCACTCTCACATGTCTACTTCCACGTCTCAACTCCTTCCTGACCAACGTCCGGAATGACGCACTCTCACATCTCTGCGTCCATGTCTCAACTCCATCCTGACCAACGTCTGGAATGACGCTCTCTTACATATCTACTTCCATGTCTCACCAACATCTCAACTCCATCCTGACCAACGTCCGGAATGACGCACTCTCACATGTCTACTTCCACGTCCCAACTCCATCCTGACGAACGTCCGGAATGACACACTCTCACATGTCTGCGTCCATATCTCAACTCCATCCTGACGAACGTCCGGAATGACGCACTCTCACATATCTACTTGTACGTCACAACTCCATTGTGACCAACGTCCGGAATGACGCACTCTCAGATGTCTACTTACACGTTTCAACTCCAACTTGACCAACGTCCGGAATGATGCACTCTCACATGTCTACTTCCACGGCTCAACTCTATCATGACCGAAGTCCGGAATGACGCGCTCTCACATGTCTACGTCCACGTCTCAACTCCATCCTGCCCAACGTCCGGAATGACACACTCTCACATCTCTGCGTCCATGTCTCAACTCCATCCTGACCAACGTCTGGAATGACGCTCTCTTACATATCTACTTCCATGTCTCACCAACATCTCAACTCCATCCTGACCAACGTCCGGAATGACGCACTCTCACATGTCTACTTCCACGTCCCAACTCCATCCTGACGAACGTCCGGAATGACACACTCTCACATGTCTGCGTCCATGTCTCAACTCCATCCTGACGAACGTCCGGAATGACGCACTCTCACATATCTACTTGTACGTCTCAACTCCATTGTGACCAACGTCCGGAATGACGCACTGTCACATGTCTACTTACACGTTTCAACTCCATCTTGACCAACGTCCGGAATGATGCACTCTCACATGTCTACTTTCACGTCTCAACTCCATCCTGACCAACGTCTGGAATGACGCTCTCTTACATATCTACTTCCATGTCTCACCAACATCTCAACTCCATCCTGACCAACGTCCGGAATGACGCACTCTCACATGTCTACTTCCACGTCCCAACTCCATCCTGACGAACGTCCGGAATGACGAACTCTCACATGTCTGCGTCCATGTCTCAACACCATCCTGATGAACGTCCGGAATGACGCACTCTCACATATCTACTTGTACGTCTCAACTCCATTGTGACCTACGTCCGGAATGACGCACTCTCACATGTCTACTTACATGTCACACCAACATCGCAACTCCATCCTTACCAACGTCCGGAATGACGCACTCTCAGATGTCTTCTTCCATGTCTCAACTCCATCTTGACCAACGTCCGGAATGATGCACTCTCACATGTCTAAATCCACGTCTCAACTCCATCCTGACCAACGTCTGGAATGGCGCACTCTCACATGTCTACGACCACGTCTCAACTCCATCCTGACCAACGTCCGGAATGACGCACTCTCACATGTCTACTTCCACGTCTGAACTCCATCGTGACCAACGTCCGGAATGACGCACTCTCACATGTCTACTTCCACGTCTCAACTCCATCCTGACCAACGTCCAGAATGACGCACTCTCACATGTCTACATCTACGTCTCAACTCCATACTGACCAACGTCCGGAATGACGCACTCTCACATGTCTACTTCCACGTCTCAACTCCATCCTGACCAGCGTCCGGAATGATGATCTCTCACATGTCTACTTCCTGTGCTAAATTCCATCATGACTAACGTCTGGAATGACGCACTCTCACATGTCTACTTCCACGTCTCAACTCCTTCCTGACCAACGTCCGGAATGACGCACTCTCACATGTCTACTTCCATGTCTCAACTCCATCCTGACCAACGTCTGGAATGACGCTCTCTTACATTTCTACTTCCATGTCTCACCAACATCTCAACTCCATCCTGACCAACGTCCGGAATGACGCACTCTCACATGTCTACTTCCACGTCCCAACTCCATCCCGACGATCGTCTGGAATGACACACTGTCACATGTCTGCGTCCATATCTCAACTCCATCCTGACGAACGTCCGGAATGACGCACTCTCACATATCTACTTGTACGTCTCAACTCCATTGTGACCAACGTCCGGAATGATGCACTCTCACATGTCTACTTACACGTTTCAACTCCATCTTGACCAACGTCCGGAATGATGCACTCTCACATGTCTACTTCCACGGCTCAACTCTATCATGACCGACGTCCGGAATGACGCGCTCTCACATTTCTACGTCCACGTCTCAACTCCATCCTGCCCAACGTCCGGAATGACACACTCTCACATGTCTACGTCCACGTCTCAACTCCATCGTGACCAACGTCCAGAATGACGCAGTCTCTCATGTCTACTTCCACGTCTCAACCTCATCCTGACCAACGTCCGGAATGACGCACTCTCACATGTCTACATCCACGTCTCAACTCCATCCTGACCAACGTCCGGAATGACGCACTCTCACATGTCTACGTAAACATCTCAACGCTATCCTGACCAACGTCCAGAATGACGCACTCTCACATGTCTACTTCCACGTCTCAACTCCATCGTGACCAACATCCGGAATGACGCACTCTCACATGTCTACTTCCACGTCTCAACTCCATCCAGACCAACGTGCGGAATGACGCACTCTCACATGTCTACGTAAACACCTCAACGCTATCCTGACCAACGTCCAGAATGACGCACTCTCACATGTCTACTTCCACGTCTCAACTCCATCGTGACCAACGTCCGGAATGACGCACTCTCACATGTCTACTTCCACGTCTCAACTCCATCCAGACCAACGTGCGGAATGACGCACTCTCACATGTCTACATCTACATCTCAACTCCATACTGACCAACGTCCGGAATGACGCACTCTCACATGTCTACTTCCACGTCTCAACTCCATCCTGACCAGCGTCCGGAATGACTATCTCTCACATGTCTCCTTCCTGTGCTAAACTCCATCATGACTAACGTCCGGAATGCGGCACTCTCACATGTCCACTTCCACGTCTCAACTCCATCGTGACCAACGTCCAGAATGACGCACTCTCACATGTCTACTTACACGTCTCAACTCCATCCTGACCAACGTCCGGAATAACGCACTCTCACATGTCTAATTCCATGTCTCAACTCCATCGAGACCAACGTCCGGAATGACGCACTCTCAAATGTCCACTTCCACGTCTCAACTCCATCCTGACCAACGTCCCTAATAACGCACTCTCACATGTCTACTTCCATGTCTCAACTCCATTGTGACCAACGTCCGGAATGACGCGCTCTCACATGTCTACTTCTATGTCTCAACTCCATCCTGACCAACGTCCGGAATGATGCACTCTCACATGTCTACTTCCACGGCTCAACTCTATCATGACCGACGTCCGGAATGACGCGCTCTCACATGTCTACGTCCACGTCTCAACTCCATCCTGCCCAACGTCCGGATTGCACACTCTCACATGTCTACGTCCACGTCTCAACTCCATCCTGACCAACGTCCGGAATGACGCACTTTCACATGTCTACTTGCACGTCCCAACTCCATCCCGACGAACGTCCGGAATGACACACTGTCACATGTCTGCGTCCATATCTCAACTCCATCCTGACGAACGTCCGGAATGACGCACTCTCACATATCTACTTGTACGTCTCAACTCCATTGTGACCAACGTCCGGAATGGCGCACTCTCACATGTCTACTTACACGTTTCAACTCCATCCTGCCCAACGTCCGGAATGACACACTCTCACATGTCTACGTCCACGTCTCAACTCCATCGTGACCAACGTCCAGAATGACGCACTCTCACATGTCTACTTCCACGTCTCAACCTCATCCTGACCAACGTCCGGAATGACGCACTTTCAGATGTCTACTTTCACGTCTCAACTCCATCCTGACCAACGTCCGGAATGACGCACTCTCACATGTCTACATCCACGTCTCAACTCCATCCTGACCAACGTCCGGAATGACGCACTCTCACATGTCTACGTAAACATCTCAACGCTATCCTGACCAACGTCCAGAATGACGCACTCTCACATGTCTACTTCCACGTCTCAACTCCATCGTGACCAACGTCCGGAATGACGCACTCTCACATGTCTACTTCCACGTCTCAACTCCATCCAGACCAACGTGCGGAATGACGCACTCTCACATGTCTACATCTACGTCTCAACTCCATACTGACCAACGTCCGGAATGACGCACTCTCACATGTCTACTTCCACGTCTCAACTCCATCCTGACCAGCGTCCGGAATGACTAGCTCTCACATGTCTACTTCCTGTGCTAAACTCCATCATGACTAACGTCCGGAATGCGGCACTCTCACATGTCCACTTCCACGTCTCAACTCCATCGTGACCAACGTCCGGAATGACGCACTCTCAAATGTCCACTTCCATGTCTCAACTCCATCCTGACCAACGTCCGGAATAACGCACTCTCACATGTCTACTTCCATGTCTCAACTCTATTGTGACCAACGTCCGGAATGACGCGCTCTCACATGTCTACTTCTATGTCTCAACTCCATCCTGACCAACGTCCGGAATGATGCACTCTCACATGTCTACTTCCACGGCTCAACTCTATCATGAGCGACGTCCGGAATGATGCGCTCTCACATGTCTACGTCCACGTCTCAACTCCATCCTGCCCGACGTCCGGAATGACACACTCTCACATGTCTACGTCCACGTCTCAACTCCATCGTGACCAACGTCCAGAATGACGCACTCTCACATGTCTACTTCCACGTCTCAACTCCATCCTGACCAACGTCCGGAATGACGCACTTTCACATGTCTACTTCCACGTCTCAACTCCATCCTGACCAACTTCCGGAATGACGCACTCTCACATGTCTACTTCCACTGCTCAATTCCATCATGACCAACGTCCGGAATGACGCACTCTCACATGTCTACTTCCATGTCTCAACTCCATCCTGACCAACGTCCGGAATGACGCGCTCTTACATATCTAGTTCCATGTCTAACCAACATCTCAACTCCATCCTGACCAAAGTCCGGAATGACGCACTCTCACATGTCCACTTCAATGTCCCAACTCCATCCTGACGAACGTCCGGAATGGCGCACTCTCACATGTCTGCGTCCATGTCTCAACTCCATCCTGACGAATGTCCAGAATGACGCACTCTCACATGTCTACTTCCACGTCTCAACTCCATCCTGACCAACGTCCGGAATGACGTACTCTCACATGTCTACTTCCACATCTCAACTCCATTGTGACCAACGTCCAGAATGACGCACTCTCACATGTCTAATTACATGTCTCACCAATATCACAACTCCATCGTGACCAACGTCCGGAATGACGCACTCTCACATGTCTACATCCACGTCTCAACTCCATCCTGACCAACGTCCGGAATGACGCACTCTCACATGTCAACTTCCACGTCTCAACTCCATCCTGACCTGCGTCCGGAATGACGATCTCTCACATGTCTACTTCCTGTGCTAAACTCCATCATGACTAACGTCCGGAATGACGCGCTCTCACAAGTCTACTTCCATGTCTCAACTCCATCGTGACCAACGTCCGGAATGACGCACTCTCACATGTCTACTTTCACGTCTCAACTCCATCCTGACCAATGTCTGGAACGACGCACTCTCAGATGTCTACGTCCACGTCTCAACTCCATCCTGACCAACGTCCGGAATGACGCACTCTCACATGTCTACGTCCACGTCTCAACTCGATCCTGACCAACGTCCGGAATGACGCACTCTCACATGTCTAGTTCCACGTCTCAACTACATCGTGACCAACGTCCGGAATGACGCACTGTCACATGTCTAATTCCACGTCCCAACTCCATCCTGACGAACGTCCGGAATGACGCACTCTTACATGTCTACGTCCACGTCTCAACTCCATCCTGACGAACGTCCGGAATGACGCACTCTCACATGTCTACATCCACGTCTGAACTCCATCCTGTCCAACGTCCGGAATGACGCACTCTCACATGTCTACATCCACGTCTCAACTCCATACTGACCAACGTCCGGAATGACGCACTCTCACATGTCAACTTCCACGTCTCAACTCTATCCTGACCTGCGTCCGGAATGACGATCTCTCACATGTCTACTTCCTGTGCTAAACTCCATCATGACTAACGTCCGGAATGACGCACTCTCACAAGTCTACTTCCATGTCTCAACTCCATCGTGACCAACGTCCGGAATGACGCACTCTCACATGTCTACTTTCACGTCTCAACTGCATCCTGACCAATGTCTGGAACGATGCACTCTCATATGTCTACGTCCACGTCTCATCTCCATCCTGACCAACGTCCGGAATGACGCACTCTCACATGTCTACGTCCACGTCTCCACTCGATCCTGACCAACGTCCGGAATGACGCACTCTCACATGTCTAGTTCCACGTCTCAACTACATCGTGACCAACGTCCGGAATGACGCACTCTCACATGTCTACTTCCACGTCTCAACACCTTCCTGACCAACTTCCGGAATGACGCACTCTCACATGTCTACATCTACGTCTCAACTCCATACTGACCAACGTCCGGAATGACGCACTCTCACATGTCTACTTCCATGTCTCAACTCCATCCTGACCAATGTCTGGAATGACGCTCTCTTACATATCTACTTCCATGTCTCACCAACATCTCAACTCCATCCTGACGAACGTCCGGAATGACTCACTCTCACATGTCTGCGTCCATGTCTCAACTCCATCCTGATGAACGTCCGGAATGACGCACTCTCACATGTCTACTTGTACGTCTCAACTCCATTGTGACCAACGTCCGGAATGACGCACTCTCACATGTCTACTTACATGTCTCACCAACATCACAACTCCATCGTGACCAACGTCCGGAATGACGCACTCTCACATGTTTACTTACACGTTTCAACTCCATCTTGACCAACGTCCGGAATGATGCACTCTCATATGTCTACTTCCACGTCTCAACTCCATCCTGACCAGCGTCCAGAATGACTATCTCTCACATGTCTACTTCCTGTGCTAAACTCCATCATGACTAACGTCCGGAATGCGGCACTCTCACATGTCCACTTCCACGTCTCAACTCCATCGTGACCAATGTCCAGAATGACGCACACTCACATGTCTACTTACACGTCTCAACTCCATCCTGACCAACGTCCGGAATAACGCACTCTCACATGTCTACTTCCATGTCTCAACTCCATCCTGACCAACTTCCGGAATGACGCACTCTCACATGTCTACTTCCACTGCTCAATTCCATCATGACCAACGTCCGGAATGACGCACTCTCACATGTCTACTTCTATGTCTCAACTCCGTCCTGACCAACGTCCGGAATGACGCACTCTCACATGTCTACTTCCACGTCTCAACTCCATCCTGACCAACTTCCGGAATGACGCACTCTCACATGTCTACTTCCACTGCTCAATTCCATCATGACCAACGTCCGGAATGACGCACTCTCACATGTCTACTTCCATGTCTCAACTCCATCCTGACCATCGTCCGGAATGATGCGCTCTTACATATCTAGTTCCATGTCTAACCAACATCTCAACTCCATCCTGACCAAAGTCCGGAATGACGCACTCTCTCATGTCCACTTCAATGTCCCAACTCCCTACTGACGAACGTCCGGAATGGCGCACTCTCACATGTCTGCGTCCATGTCTCAACTCCATCCTGACGAATGTCCAGAATGTCGCACTCTCACATGTCTACTTACACGTCTCAACTCCATCCTGACCAACGTCCGGAATGACTTACTCTCACATGTCTACTTCCACATCTCAACTCCATTGTGACCAACGTCCAGAATGACGCACTCTCACATGTCTACTTACATGTCTCACCAACATCACAACTCCATCGTGACCAACGTCCGGAATGACGCACTCTCACATGTCTACTTCCACGTCCCAACTCCATCCTGACGAACGTCCGGAATGACGGACTCTCACATGTCTACGTCCACCTCTCAACTCCATCCTGACCAACGTCCGGAATGATGCACTCTCACATGTCTACTTCCACGGCTCAACTGTATCATGACCGACGTCCGGAATGACGCGCTCTCACATGTCTACGTCCACGTCTCAACTCCATCCTGCCCGACGTCCGGAATGACACACTCTCACATGTCTACGTCCACGTCTCAACTCCATCGTGACCAACGTCCAGAATGACGCACTCTCACATGTCTACTTCCACGTCTCAACTCCATCCTGACCAACGTCCGGAATGACGCACTTTCACATATCTACTTTCACGTCTCAACTCCATCCTGACCAACGTCCGGAATGACGCACTCTCACATGTCTACATCCACATCTCAACGCTATCCTGACCAACGTCCAGAATGACGCACTCTCACATGTCTACTTCCACTGCTCAATTCCATCATGACCAACGTCCGGAATGACGCACTCTCACATGTCTACTTCTATGTCTCAACTCCATCCTGACCAACGTCCGGAATGACGCACTCTCACATGTCTACTTCCACGTCTCAACTCCATCCTGACCAACTTCCGGAATGACGCACTCTCACATGTCTACTTCCACTGCTCAATTCCATCATGACCAACGTCCGGAATGACGCACTCTCACATGTCTACTTCCATGTCTCAACTCCATCCTGACCAACGTCCGGAATGACGCGCTCTTACATATCTAGTTCCATGTCTAACCAACATCTCAACTCCATCCTGACCAAAGTCCGGAATGACGCACTCTCACATGTCCACTTCAATGTCCCAACTCCATCCTGACGAACGTCCGGAATGGCGCACTCTCACATGTCTGCGTCCATGTCTCAACTCCATCCTGACAAATGTCCAGAATGACGCACTCTCACATGTCTACTTCCACGTCTCAACTCCATCCTGACCAACGTCCGGAATGACGTACTCTCACATGTCTACTTCCACATCTCAACTCCATTGTGACCAACGTCCAGAATGACGCACTCTCACATGTCTAATTACATGTCTCACCAACATCACAACTCCATCGTGACCAACGTCCGGAATGACGCACTCTCACATGTCTACTTCCACGTCCCAACTCCATACTGACGAACGTCCGGAATGACGCACTCTCACATGTCTACGTCCACATCTCAACTCCATCCTGACCAACGTCCGGAATGACGCACTCTCACATGTCTACTTCCACGTCTCAACTCCATCCTGACCAACGTCCGGAATGACGCACTCTCACATGTCAACTTCCACGTCTCAACTCCATCCTGACCTGCGTCCGGAATGACGATCTCTCACATGTCTACTTCCTGTGCTAAACTCCATCATGACTAACGTCCGGAATGACACGCTCTCACAAGTCTACTTCCATGTCTCAACTCCATCGTGACCAACGTCCGGAATGACGCACTCTCACATGTCTACTTTCACGTCTCAACTCCATCCTGACCAATGTCTGGAACGACGCACTCTCAGATGTCTACGTCCACGTCTCAACTCCATCCTGACCAACGTCCGGAATGACGCACTCTCACATGTCTACGTCCACGTCTCAACTCGATCCTGACCAACGTCCGGAATGACGCACTCTCACATGTCTAGTTCCACGTCTCAACTACATCGTGACCAACGTCCGGAATGACGCACTGTCACATGTCTACTTCCACGTCCCAACTCCATCCTGACGAACGTCCGGAATGACGCACTCTTACATGTCTACGTCCACGTCTCAACTCCATCCTGACGAACGTCCGGAATGACGCACTCTCACATGTCTACATCCACGTCTGAACTCCATCCTGACGAACGTCCGGAATGACGCACTCTCACATATCTACTTGTACGTCTCAACTCCATTGTGACCAACGTCCGGAAAGATGCACTCTCACATGTCTACTTACACGTTTCAACTCCATCTTGACCAACGTCCGGAATGATGCACTCTCACATGTCTACTTCCACGGCTCAAATCTATCATGACCGACGTCCGGAATGACGCGCTCTCACATGTCTACATCCACGTCTCAACTCCATCCTGCCCAACGTCCGGAATGACACACTCTCACATGTCTACGTCCACGTCTCAACTCCATCGTGACCAACGTCCAGAATGACGCACTCTCACATGTCTACTTCCACGTCTCAACCTCATCCTGACAAACGTCCGGAATGACGCACTTTCAGATGTCTACTTTCACGTCTCAACTCCATCCTGACCAACGTCCGGAATGACGCACTCTCACATGTGTACATCCACGTCTCAACTCCATCCTGACCAACGTCCGGAAGGACGCACTCTCACATGTCTACATCCACGTCTCAACTCCATCCTGACCAACGTCCGGAATGACGCACTCTCACATGTCTACGTAAACATCTCAACGCTATCCTGACCAACGTCCAGAATGACGCACTCTCACATGTCTACTTCCACGTCTCAACTCCATCGTGACCAACGTCCGGAATGACGCACTCTCACATGTCTACTTCCACGTCTCAACTCCATCCAGACCAACGTGCGGAATGACGCACTCTCACATGTCTACATCTACGTCTCAACTCCATACTGACCAACGTCCGGAATGACGCACTCTCACATGTCTACTTCCACGTCTCAACTCCATCCTGACCAGCGTCCGGAATGACTATCTCTCACATGTCTACTTCCTGTGCTAAACTCCATCATGACTAACGTCCGGAATGCGGCACTCTCACATGTCCACTTCCACGTCTCAACTCCATCGTGACCAACGTCCGGAATAACGCACTCTCACATGTCTACTTCCATGTCTCAACTCCATCGAGACCAACGTCCGGAATGACGCACTCTCAAATGTCCACTTCCATGTCTCAACTCCATCCTGACCAACGTCCGGAATAACGCACTCTCACATGTCTACTTCCATGTCTCAACTCTATTGTGACCAACGTCCGGAATGACGCGCTCTCACATGTCTACTTCTATGTCTCAACTCCATCCTGACCAACGTCCGGAATGATGCACTCTCACATGTCTACTTCCACGGCTCAACTCTATCATGACCGACGTCCGGAATGACGCGCTCTCACATGTCTACGTCCACGTCTCAACTCCATCCTGCCCGACGTCCGGAATGACACACTCTCACATGTCTACGTCCACGTCTCAACTCCATCGTGACCAACGTCCAGAATGACGCACTCTCACATGTCTACTTCCACGTCTCAACTCCATCCTGACCAACGTCCGGAATGACGCACTTTCACATATCTACTTTCACGTCTCAACTCCTTCCTGACCAACGTTCGGAATGACGCACTCTCACATGTCTACATCCACATCTCAACGCTATCCTGACCAACGTCCAGAATGACGCACTCTCACATGTCTACTTCCACTGCTCAATTCCATCATGACCAACGTCCGGAATGACGCACTCTCACATGTCTACTTCTATGTCTCAACTCCATCCTGACCAACGTCCGGAATGACGCACTCTCACATGTCTACTTCCACGTCTCAACTCCATCCTGACCAACTTCCGGAATGACGCACTCTCACATGTCTACTTCCACTGCTCAATTCCATCATGACCAACGTCCGGAATGACGCACTCTCACATGTCTACTTCCATGTCTCAACTCCATCCTGACCAACGTCCGGAATGACGCGCTCTTACATATCTAGTTCCATGTCTAACCAACATCTCAACTCCATCCTGACCAAAGTCCGGAATGACGCACTCTCACATGTCCACTTCAATGTCCCAACTCCATCCTGACGAACGTCCGGAATGGCGCACTCTCACATGTCTGCGTCCATGTCTCAACTCCATCCTGACGAATGTCCAGAATGACGCACTCTCACATGTCTACTTCCACGTGTCAACTCCATCCTGACCAACGTCCGGAATGACGTACTCTCACATGTCTACTTCCACATCTCAACTCCATTGTGACCAACGTCCAGAATGACGCACTCTCACATGTCTAATTACATGTCTCACCAATATCACAACTCCATCGTGACCAACGTCCGGAATGACGCACTCTCACATGTCTACATCCACGTCTCAACTCCATCCTGACCAACGTCCGGAATGACGCACTCTCACATGTCAACTTCCACGTCTCAACTCCATCCTGACCTGCGTCCGGAATGACGATCTCTCACATGTCTACTTCCTGTGCTAAACTCCATCATGACTAACGTCCGGAATGACGCGCTCTCACAAGTCTACTTCCATGTCTCAACTCCATCGTGACCAACGTCCGGAATGACGCACTCTCACATGTCTACTTTCACGTCTCAACTCCATCCTGACCAATGTCTGGAAAGACGCACTCTCAGATGTCTACGTCCACGTCTCAACTCCATCCTGACCAACGTCCGGAATGACGCTCTCTCACATGTCTACGTCCACGTCTCAACTCGATCCTGACCAACGTCCGGAATGACGCACTCTCACATGTCTAGTTCCACGTCTCAACTACATCGTGACCAACGTCCGGAATGACGCACTGTCACATGTCTACTTCCACGTCCCAACTCCATCCTGACGAACGTCCGGAATGACGCACTCTTACATGTCTACGTCCACGTCTCAACTCCATCCTGACGAACGTCCGGAATGACGCACTCTCACATGTCTACATCCACGTCTGAACTCCATCCTGTCCAACGTCCGGAATGACGCACTCTCACATGTCTACATCCACGTCTCAACTCCATACTGACCAACGTCCGGAATGACGCACTCTCACATGTCAACTTCCACGTCTCAACTCTATCCTGACCTGCGTCCGGAATGACGATCTCTCACATGTCTACTTCCTGTGCTAAACTCCATCATGACTAACGTCCGGAATGACGCACTCTCACATGTCTACTTCCAGGTCTCAACTCCATCGTGACCAACGTCCGGAATGACGCACTCTCACATGTCTACTTTCACGTCTCAACTGCATCCTGACCAATGTCTGGAACGATGCACTCTCATATGTCTACGTCCACGTCTCATCTCCATCCTGACCAACGTCCGGAATGACGCACTCTCACATGTCTACGTCCACGTCTCCACTCGATCCTGACCAACGTCCGGAATGACGCACTCTCACATGTCTAGTTCCACGTCTCAACTACATCGTGACCAACGTCCGGAATGACGCACTCTCACATGTCTACTTCCACGTCTCAACACCTTCCTGACCAACTTCCGGAATGACGCACTCTCACATGTCTACATCTACGTCTCAACTCCATACTGACCAACGTCCGGAATGACGCACTCTCACATGTCTACTTCCATGTCTCAACTCCATCCTGACCAATGTCTGGAATGACGCTCTCTTACATATCTACTTCCATGTCTCACCAACATCTCAACTCCATCCTGACGAACGTCCGGAATGACTCACTCTCACATGTCTGTGTCCATGTCTCAACTCCATCCTGATGAACGTCCGGAATGACGCACTCTCACATGTCTACTTGTACGTCTCAACTCCATTGTGACCAACGTCCGGAATGAAGCACTCTCACATGTCTACTTACATGTCTCACCAACATCACAACTCCATCGTGACCAACGTCCGGAATGACGCACTCTCACATGTTTACTTACACGTTTCAACTCCATCTTGACCAACGTCCGGAATGATGCACTCTCATATGTCTACTTCCACGTCTCAACTCCATCCTGACCAGCGTCCAGAATGACTATATCTCACATGTCTACTTCCTGTGCTAAACTCCATCATGACTAACTTCCGGAATGCGGCACTCTCACATGTCCACTTCCACGTCTCAACTCCATCGTGACCAATGTCCAGAATGACGCACACTCACATGTCTACTTACACGTCTCAACTCCATCCTGACCAACGTCCGGAATAACGCACTCTCACATGTCTACTTCCATGTCTCAACTCCATCCTGACCAACTTCCGGAATGACGCACTCTCACATGTCTACTTCCACTGCTCAATTCCATCATGACCAACGTCCGGAATGACGCACTCTCACATGTCTACTTCTATGTCTCAACTCCGTCCTGACCAACGTCCGGAATGACGCACTCTCACATGTCTACTTCCACGTCTCAACTCCATCCTGACCAACTTCCGGAATGACGCACTCTCACATGTCTACTTCCACTGCTCAATTCCATCATGACCAACGTCCGGAATGACTCACTCTCACATGTCTACTTCCATGTCTCAACTCCATCCTGACCATCGTCCGGAATGATGCGCTCTTACATATCTAGTTCCATGTCTAACCAACATCTCAACTCCATCCTGACCAAAGTCCGGAATGACGCACTCTCTCATGTCCACTTCAATGTCCCAACTCCCTACTGACGAACGTCCGGAATGGCGCACTCTCACATGTCTGCGTCCATGTCTCAACTCCATCCTGACGAATGTCCAGAATGACGCACTCTCACTTGTGTACTTACACGTCTCAACTCCATCCTGACCAACGTCCGGAATGACTTACTCTCACATGTCTACTTCCACATCTCAACTCCATTGTGACCAACGTCCAGAATGACGCACTCTCACATGTCTACTTACATGTCTCACCAACATCACAACTCCATCGTGACCAACGTCCGGAATGACGCACTCTCACATGTCTACTTCCACGTCCCAACTCCATCCTGACGAACGTCCGGAATGACGGACTCTCACATGTCTACGTCCACCTCTCAACTCCATCCTGACCAACGTCCGGAATGATGCACTCTCACATGTCTACTTCCACGGCTCAACTCTATCATGACCGACGTCCGGAATGACGCGCTCTCACATGTCTACGTCCACGTCTCAACTCCATCCTGCCCGACGTCCGGAATGACACACTCTCACATGTCTACGTCCACGTCTCAACTCCATCGTGACCAACGTCCAGAATGACGCACTCTCACATGTCTACTTCCACGTCTCAACTCCATCCTGACCAACGTCCGGAATGACGCACTTTCACATATCTACTTTCACGTCTCAACTCCATCCTGACCAACGTCCGGAATGACGCACTCTCACATGTCTACATCCACATCTCAACGCTATCCTGACCAACGTCCAGAATGACGCACTCTCACATGTCTACTTCCACTGCTCAATTCCATCATGACCAACGTCCGGAATGACGCACTCTCACATGTCTACTTCTATGTCTCAACTCCATCCTGACCAACGTCCGGAATGACGCACTCTCACATGTCTACTTCCACGTCTCAACTCCATCCTGACCAACTTCCGGAATGACGCACTCTCACATGTCTACTTCCACTGCTCAATTCCATCATGACCAACGTCCGGAATGACGCACTCTCACATGTCTACTTCCATGTCTCAACTCCATCCTGACCAACGTCCGGAATGACGCGCTCTTACATATCTAGTTCCATGTCTAACCAACATCTCAACTCCATCCTGACCAAAGTCCGGAATGACGCACTCTCACATGTCCACTTCAATGTCCCAACTCCATCCTGACGAACGTCCGGAATGGCGCACTCTCACATGTCTGCGTCCATGTCTCAACTCCATCCTGACGAATGTCCAGAATGACGCACTCTCACATGTCTACTTCCACGTCTCAACTCCATCCTGACCAACGTCCGGAATGACGTACTCTCACATGTCTACTTCCACATCTCAACTCCATTGTGACCAACGTCCAGAATGACGCACTCTCACATGTCTAATTACATGTCTCACCAACATCACAACTCCATCGTGACCAACGTCCGGAATGACGCACTCTCACATGTCTACTTCCACGTCCCAACTCCATACTGACGAACGTCCGGAATGACGCACTCTCACATGTCTACGTCCACATCTCAACTCCATCCTGACCAACGTCCGGAATGACGCACTCTCACATGTCTACATCCACGTCTCAACTCCATCCTGACCAACGTCCGGAATGACGCACTCTCACATGTCAACTTCCACGTCTCAACTCCATCCTGACCTGCGTCCGGAATGACGATCTCTCACATGTCTACTTCCTGTGCTAAACTCCATCATGACTAACGTCCAGAATGACGCGCTCTCACAAGTCTACTTCCATGTCTCAACTCCATCGTGACCAACGTCCGGAATGACGCACTCTCACATGTCTACTTTCACGTCTCAACTCCATCCTGACCAATGTCTGGAACGACGCACTCTCAGATGTCTACGTCCACGTCTCAACTCCATCCTGACCAACGTCCGGAATGACGCACTCTCACATGTCTACGTCCACGTCTCAACTCGATCCTGACCAACGTCCGGAATGACGCACTCTCACATGTCTAGTTCCACGTCTCAACTACATCGTGACCAACGTCCGGAATGACGCACTGTCACATGTCTACTTCCACGTCCCAACTCCATCCTGACGAACGTCCGGAATGACGCACTCTTACATGTCTACGTCCACGTCTCAACTCCATCCTGACGAACGTCCGGAATGACGCACTCTCACATGTCTACATCCACGTCTGAACTCCATCCTGTCCAACGTCCGGAATGACGCACTCTCACATGTCTACATCCACGTCTCAACTCCATACTGACCAACGTCCGGAATGACGCACTCTCACATGTCAACTTCCACGTCTCAACTCTATCCTGACCTGCGTCCGGAATGACGATCTCTCACATGTCTACTTCCTGTGCTAAACTCCATCATGACTAACGTCCGGAATGACGCGCTCTCACAAGTCTACTTCCATGTCTCAACTCCATCGTGACCAACGTCCGGAATGACGCACTCTCACATGTCTACTTTCACGTCTCAACTGCATCCTGACCAATGTCTGGAACGATGCACTCTCATATGTCTACGTCCACGTCTCAACTCCATCCTGACCAACGTCCGGAATGACGCACTCTCACATGTCTAGTTCCACGTCTCAACTACATCGTGACCAACGTCCGGAATGACGCACTCTCACATGTCTACTTCCACGTCTCAACACCTTCCTGACCAACTTCCGGAATGACGCACTCTCACATGTCTACATCTACGTCTCAACTCCATACTGACCAACGTCCGGAATGACGCACTCTCACATGTCTACTTCCATGTCTCAACTCCATCCTGACCAATGTCTGGAATGACGCTCTCTTACATATCTACTTCCATGTCTCACCAACATCTCAACTCCATCCTGACGAACGTCCGGAATGACTCACTCTCACATGTCTGCGTCCATGTCTCAACTCCATCCTGACCAACGTCCGGAATGACGCACTCTCACATGTCTACTTCTATGTCTCAACTCCGTCCTGACCAACGTCCGGAATGACGCACTCTCACATGTCTACTTCCACGTCTCAACTCCATCCTGACCAACTTCCGGAATGACGCACTCTCACATGTCTACTTCCACTGCTCAATTCCATCATGACCAACGTCCGGAATGACGCACTCTCACATGTCTACTTCCATGTCTCAACTCCATCCTGACCAACGTCCGGAATGATGCGCTCTTACATATCTAGTTCCATGTCTAACCAACATCTCAACTCCATCGTGACCAAAGTCCGGAATGACGCACTCTCTCATGTCCACTTCAATGTCCCAACTCCCTACTGACGAACGTCCGGAATGGCGCACTCTCACATGTCTGCGTCCATGTCTCAACTCCATCCTGACGATTGTCCAGAATGACGCACTCTCACATGTCTACTTACACGTCTCAACTCCATCCTGACCAACGTCCGGAATGACGTACTCTCACATGTCTACTTCCACATCTCAACTCCATTGTGACCAACGTCCAGAATGACGCACTCTCACATGTCTACTTACATGTCTCACCAACATCACAACTCCATCGTGACCAACGTCCGGAATGACGCACTCTCACATGTCTACTTCCACGTCCCAACTCCATCCTGACGAACGTCCGGAATGACGGACTCTCACATGTCTACGTCCACCTCTCAACTCCATCCTGACCAACGTCCGGAATGACGCACTCTCACATGTCAACTTCCACGTCTCAACTCCATCCTGACCTGCATCCGGAATGACGATCTCTCACATGTCTACTTCCTGTGCTAAACTCCATCATGACTAACGTCCGGAATGACGCGCTCTCACAAGTCTACTTCCATGTCTCAACTCCATCGTGACCAACGTCCGGAATGACGCACTCTCACATATCTACTTTCACGTCTCAACTCCATCCTGACCAATGTCTGGAACGACGCACTCTCAGATGTCTACGTCCACGTCTCAACTCCATCCTGACCAACGTCCGGAATGACGCACTCTCACATGTCTAGTTCCACGTCTCAACTACATCGTGACCAACGTCTGGAATGACGCACTCTCACATGTCTACTTCCACGTCTCAACACCTTCCTGACCAACTTCCGGAATGACGCACTCTCACATGTCTACATCTACGACTCAACTCCATACTGACCAACGTCCGGAATGACGCACTCTCACATGTCTACTTCCATGTCTCAACTCCATCCTGACCAATGTCTGGAATGACGCTCTCTTACATATCTACTTCCATGTCTCACCAACATCTCAACTCCATCCTGACGAACGTCCGGAATGACTCACTCTCACATGTCTGCGTCCATGTCTCAACTCCATCCTGATGAACGTCCGGAATGACGCACTCTCACATGTCTACTTGTACGTCTCAACTCCATTGTGACCAACGTCCGGAATGAAGCACTCTCACATGTCTACTTACATGTCTCACCAACATCACAACTCCATCGTGACCAACGTCCGGAATGACGCACTCTCACATGTTTACTTACACGTTTCAACTCAATCTTGACCAACGTCCGGAATGATGCACTCTCACATGTCTACTTCCACGTCTCAACTCCATCCTGACCAGCGTCCAGAATGACTATCTCTCACATGTCTACTTCCTGTGCTAAACTCCATCATGACTAACGTCCGGAATGCGGCACTCTCACATGTCCACTTCCACGTCTCAACTCCATCGTGACCAATGTCCAGAATGACGCACACTCACATGTCTACTTACACGTCTCAACTCCATCCTGACCAACGTCCGGAATAACGCACTCTCACATGTCTACTTCCATGTCTCAACTCCATCCTGACCAACTTCCGGAATGACGCACTCTCACATGTCTACTTCCACTGCTCAATTCCATCATGACCAACGTCCGGAATGACGCACTCTCACATGTCTACTTCTATGTCTCAACTCCGTCCTGACCAACGTCCGGAATGACGCACT
This sequence comes from Mobula hypostoma, assembly GCF_963921235.1. Taxonomy (NCBI): domain Eukaryota; kingdom Metazoa; phylum Chordata; class Chondrichthyes; order Myliobatiformes; family Myliobatidae; genus Mobula; species Mobula hypostoma. The sequence goes on along the minus strand of NC_086100.1, from coordinate 104,424,822 downwards.
CTCACATGTCTACTTCCACGTCTCAACTCCATCCTGACCAACTTCCGGAATGACGCACTCTCACATGTCTACTTCCACTGCTCAATTCCATCATGACCAACGTCCGGAATGACGCACTCTCACATGTCTACTTCCATGTCTCCACTCCATCCTGACCAACGTCCGGAATGATGCGCTCTTACATATCTAGTTCCATGTCTAACCAACATCTCAACTCCATCCTGACCAAAGTCCGGAATGACGCACTCTCACATGTCTACTTCCACGTCCCAACTCCATCCTGACGAACGTCCGGAATGACGGACTCTCACATGTCTACGTCCACGTCTCAACTCCATCCTGACCAACGTCCGGAATGACGCACTCTCACATGTCAACTTCCACGTCTCAACTCCATCCTGACCTGCGTCCGGAATGACGATCTCTCACATGTCTACTTCCTGTGCTAAACTCCATTATGACTAACGTCCGGAATGACGCGCTCTCACAAGTCTACTTCCACGTCTCAACTCCATCTTGACCAACGTCCGGAATGATGCACTCTCACATGTCTACTTCCACGTCTCAACTCCATCCTGACCAGCGTCCAGAATGACTATCTCTCACATGTCTACTTCCTGTGCTAAACTCCATCATGACTAACGTCCGGAATGCGGCACTCTCACATGTCCACTTCCACGTCTCAACTCCATCGTGACCAATGTCCAGAATGACGCACACTCACATGTCTACTTACACGTCTCAACTCCATCCTGACCAACGTCCGGAATAACGCACTCTCACATGTCTACTTCCATGTCTCAACTCCATCCTGACCAACTTCCGGAATGACGCACTCTCACATGTCTACTTCCACTGCTCAATTCCATCATGACCAACGTCCGGAATGACGCACTCTCACATGTCTACTTCTATGTCTCAACTCCGTCCTGACCAACGTCCGGAATGACGCACTCTCACATGTCTACTTCCACGTCTCAACTCCATCCTGACCAACTTCCGGAATGACGCACTCTCACATGTCTACTTCCACTGCTCAATTCCATCATGACCAACGTCCGGAATGACGCACTCTCACATGTCTACTTCCATGTCTCCACTCCATCCTGACCAACGTCCGGAATGATGCGCTCTTACATATCTAGTTCCATGTCTAACCAACATCTCAACTCCATCCTGACCAAAGTCCGGAATGACGCACTCTCACATGTCTACTTCCACGTCCCAACTCCATCCTGACGAACGTCCGGAATGACGCACTCTCACATGTCTACGTCCACGTCTCAACTCCATCCTGACCAACGTCCGGAATGACGCACTCTCACATGTCAACTTCCACGTCTCAACTCCATCCTGACCTGCGTCCGGAATGACGATCTCTCACATGTCTACTTCCTGTGCTAAACTCCATTATGACTAACGTCCGGAATGACGCGCTCTCACAAGTCTACTTCCATATCTCAACTCCATCGTGACCAACGTCCGGAATGACGCACTCTCACATATCTACTTTCACGTCTCAACTCCATCCTGACCAATGTCTGGAACGACGCACTCTCAGATGTCTACGTCCACGTCTCAACTCCATCCTGACCAACGTCCGGAATGACGCACTCTCACATGTCTACTTCCACGTCTCAACTCGATCCACCAACGTCCGGAATGACGCACTCTCACATGTCTAGTTCCACGTCTCAACTACATCGTGACCAACGTCCGGAATGACGCACTCTTACATGTCTACGTCCACGTCTCAACTCCATCCTGACCAACGTCCGGAATGACGCACTCTCACATGTCTACATCCACGTCTGAACTCCATCCTGACCAACGTCCGGAATGACGCACTCTCACATGTCTACATCCACGTCTCAACTCCATACTGACCAACGTCCGGAATGACGCACTCTCACATGTCAACTTCCACGTCTCTACTCCATCCTGACCTGCGTCCGGAATGACGATCTCTCACATGTCTACTTCCTGTGCTAAACTCCATCATGACTAATGTCCGGAATGACGCGCTCTCACAAGTCTACTTCCATGTCTCAACTCCATCGTGACCAACGTCCGGAATGACGCACTCTCACATGACTACTTTCACGTCTCAACTCCATCCTGACCAATGTCTGGAACGACGCACTCTCATATGTCTACGTCCACGTCTCAACTCCATCCTGACCAACGTCTGGAATGACGCACTCTCACATGTCTACGTCCACGTCTCAACTCGATCCTGACCAACGTCCGGAATGACGCACTCTCACATGTCTACTTCCACGTCTCAACACCTTCCTGACCAACGTCCGGAATGACGCACTCTCACATGTCTACATCTACGTCTCAACTCCATACTGACCAACGTCCGGAATGACGCACTCTCACATGTCTACTTCCATGTCTCAACTCCATCCTGACCAATGTCTGGAATGACGCTCTCTTACATATCTACTTCCATGTCTCACCAACATCTCAACTCCATCCTGACGAACGTCCGGAATGACTCACTCTCACATGTCTGCGTCCATGTCTCAACTCCATCCTGATGAACGTCCGGAATGACGCTTCTTACATATCTACTTCCATGTCTCACCAACATCTCAACTCCATCCTGACCAACGTCCGGAATGAAGAACTCTCACATGTCTGCGTCCATGTCTCAACACCATCCTGATGAACGTCCGGAATGACGCACTCTCACATATCTACTTGTACGTCTCAACTCCATTGTGACCTACGTCCGGAATGACGCACTCTCACATGTCTACTTACATGTCTCACCAACATCACAACTCCATCCTGACCAACGTCCGGAATGACGCACTCTCAGATGTCTTCTTCCATGTCTCAACTCCATCGTTACCAACGTCCGGAATGACGCACTCTCACATGTTTACTTACACGTTTCAACTCCATCTTGACCAACGTCCGGAATGATGCACTCTCACATGTCTAAATCCACGTCTCAACTCCATCCTGACCAACGTCTGGAATGGCGCACTCTCACATGTCTACGACCACGTCTCAACTCCATCCTGACCAACGTCCGGAATGACGCACTCTCACATGTCTACTTCCACGTCTCAACTCCATCGTGACCAACGTCCGGAATGACGCACTCTCACATGTCTACTTCCACGTCTCAACTCCATGCTGACCAACGTCCAGAATAACGCACTCTCACATGTCTACATCTACGTCTCAACTGCATACTGACCAACGTTCGGAATGACGCACTCTCACATGTCTACTTCCACGTCTCAACTCCATCCTGACCAGCGTCCGGAATGACGATCTCTCACATGTCTACTTCCTGTGCTAAATTCCATCATGACTAACGTCTGGAATGACGCACTCTCACATGTCTACTTCCACGTCTCAACTCCATCGTGACCAACGTCCGGAATGACGCACTCTCACATGTCTACTTCCACGTCTCAACTCCATCCTGACCAACGTCCGGAATGACGCACTCTCACATGTCTACTTCCACGTCTCAACTCCATCCTGACCAACGTCCGGAATGACGCACTCTCACATGTCTACTTCCACGTCTCAACTCCATCCTGACCAGCGTCCGGAATGACGATCTCTCACATGTCTACTTCCTGTGCTAAATTCCATCATGACTAACGTCTGGAATGACGCACTCTCACATGTCTACTTCCACGTCTCAACTCCATCGTGACCAACGTCCGGAATGACGCACTCTCACATGTCTACTTCCACGTCTCAACTCCTTCCTGACCAACGTCCGGAATGACGCACTCTCACATGTCTACTTCCACGTCTTCACTCTATCCTGACCAACGTCCGGAATGACGCACTCTCACATGTCTACTTCCACGTCTCAACTCCTTCCTGACCAACGTCCGGAATGACGCACTCTCACATGTCTACTTCCACGTCTTCACTCTATCCTGACCAACGTCCGGAATGACGCACTCTCACATGTCTACTTCCACGTCTCAAATCCATTGTGACCAACATCCGGAATGACGCGCTCTCACATGTCTAGTTCTATGTCTCAACTCCATCCTGACCAACGTCCGGAATGACGCACTCTCACATGTCTACTTCCACGTCTCAACTCCATCCTGACCAACGTCTGGAAAAACGCTCTCTTACATATCTACTTCCATGCCTCACCAACATCTCAACTCCATCCTGACTAACGTCCGGAATGACGCACTCTCACATGTCTACCTCCACGTCCCAACTCCATCCTGACCAACGTCTGGAATGACGCTCTCTTACATATCTACTTCCATGTCTCACCAACATCTCAACTCCATCCTGACCAACGTCCGGAATGACGCACTCTCACATGTCTACTTCCACGTCCCAACTCCATCCTGACGAACGTCCGGAATGACGAACTCTCACATGTCTGCGTCCATGTCTCAACACCATCCTGATGAACGTCCGGAATGACGCACTCTCACATATCTACTTGTACGTCTCAACTCCATTGTGACCTACGTCCGGAATGACGCACTCTCACATGTCTACTTACATGTCTCACCAACATCACAACTCCATCCTGACCAACGTCCGGAATGACGCACTCTCAGATGTCTTCTTCCATGTCTCAACTCCATCGTTACCAACGTCCGGAATGACGCACTCTCACATGTTTACTTACACGTTTCAACTCCATCTTGACCAACGTCCGGAATGACGCACTCTCACATGTCTAGTTCCACGTCTCAACTACATCGTGACCAACGTCCGGAATGACGCACTCTTACATGTCTACGTCCACGTCTCAACTCCATCCTGACCAACGTCCGGAATGACGCACTCTCACATGTCTACATCCACGTCTCAACTCCATCCTGACCAACGTCCGGAATGACGCACTCTCACATGTCTACTTCCACGTCTCAACTCCATACTGACCAACGTCCGGAATGACGCACTCTCACATGTCAACTTCCACGTCTCTACTCCATCCTGACCTGCGTCCGGAATGACGATCTCTCACATGTCTACTTCCACGTCCCAACTCCATCCTGACCAACGTGCGGAATGACGCACTCTCACATGTCTACGTCCACGTCTCAACTCCATCCTGACCAACGTCCGGAATGACGCACTCTCACATGTCAACTTCCACGTCTCAACTCCATCCTGACCTGCGTCCGGAATGACGATCTCTCACATGTCTACTTCCTGTGCTAAACTCCATTATGACTAACGTCCGGAATGACGCGCTCTCACAAGTCTACTTCCATATCTCAACTCCATCGTGACCAACGTCCTGAATGACGCACTCTAACAAATTTACTTCCATGTCTCAACTCCATCCTGACCAATGTCTGGAATGACGCACTCTCACATGTCTACGTCCACGTCTCAACTCCATCCTGACCAACGTCCGGAATGACGCACTCTCACATGTCTACTTCCACGTCTCAACTCCATCCTGACCAACGTCCGGAATGACGCACTCTCACATGTCTAGTTCCACGTCTCAACTCCATCGTGACCAACGTCCGGAATGACGCACTCTCACATGTCTACGTCCACGTCTCAACTCCATCCTGACCAACGTCCGGAATGACGCACTCTCACATGTCTACTTCCACGTCTCAACTCCATCCTGACCAACGTCCGGAATGACGCACTCTCACATGTCTACTTCCACGTCTCAACTCCATACTGACCAACGTCCGGAATGACGCACTCTCACATGTCAACTTCCACGTCTCTACTCCATCCTGACCTGCGTCCGGAATGACGATCTCTCACATGTCTACTTCCTGTGCTAAACTCCATCATGACTAATGTCCGGAATGACGCGCTCTCACAAGTCTACTTCCATGTCTCAACTCCATCGTGACCAACGTCCGGAATGACGCACTCTCACATGTCTACTTCCACGTCTCAACTCCATCCTGACCAATGTCCGGAATGATGCACTCTCACATGTCTACGTCCACCTCTCAACTCCATCCTGACCAACGTCTGGAATGACGCACTCTCACATGTCTACTTCCACGTCTCAACTCCATCCTGACCAACGTCCGGAATGACGCACTCTCACATGTCTACTTCCACGTCTCAACTCCATCCTGACCAACGTCCGGAATGACGCACTCTCACATGTCTACTTCCACGTCTCAACTCCATCCTGACCAACGTCCGGAATGACGCACTCTCACATGTCTACTTCCACGTCTCAACTCCATCCTGACCAATGTCTGGAATGACGCTCTCTTACATATCTACTTCCATGTCTCACCAACATCTCAACTCCATCCTGACGAACGTCCGGAATGACTCACTCTCACATGTCTGCGTCCATGTCTCAACTCCATCCTGATGAACGTCCGGAATGACGCTTCTTACATATCTACTTCCATGTCTCACCAACATCTCAACTCCATCCTGACCAACGTCCGGAATGACGCACTCTCACATGTCTGCGTCCATGTCTCAACACCATCCTGATGAACGTCCGGAATGACGCACTCTCACATATCTACTTGTACGTCTCAACTCCATTGTGACCAACGTCCGGAATGACGCACTCTCACATGTCTACTTACATGTCTCACCAACATCACAACTCCATCCTGACCAACGTCCGGAATGACGCACTCTCACATGTCTACTTCCATGTCTCAACTCCATCCTGACCAACGTCCGGAATGACGCACTCTCACATGTCTACTTCCATGTCTCAACTCCATCCTGACCAACGTCCGGAATGATGCACTCTCACATGTCTACTTCCACGTCTCAACTCCATCCTGACCAACGTCTGGAATGGCGCACTCTCACATGTCTACGACCACGTCTCAACTCCATCCTGACCAACGTCCGGAATGACGCACTCTCACATGTCTACTTCCACGTCTCAACTCCATCGTGACCAACGTCCGGAATGACGCACTCTCACATGTCTACTTCCACGTCTCAACTCCATCCTGACCAACGTCCGGAATGACGCACTCTCACATGTCTACATCCACGTCTCAACTCCATCCTGACCAACATCCGGAATGACGCACTCTCACATGTCTACTTCCACGGCTCAACTCCATCATGACCAACGTCCGGAATGACGCACTCTCACATGTCTACTTCCTGTGCTAAATTCCATCATGACTAACGTCTGGAATGACGCACTCTCACATGTCTACTTCCACGTCTCAACTCCATCGTGACCAACGTCCGGAATGACGCACTCTCACATGTCTACTTCCACGTCTCAACTCCATCCTGACCAACGTCCGGAATGACGCACTCTCACATGTCTACTTCCACGTCTCAACTCCATCCTGACCAACGTCCGGAATGACGCACTCTCACATGTCTACTTCCACGTCTGAACTCCATCCTGACCAACGTCCGGAATGACGATCTCTCACATGTCTACTTCCTGTGCTAAACTCCATCATGACTAACGTCCGGAATGACGCACTCTCACATGTCTACTTCCACGTCTCAACTCCATCCTGACCAACGTCCGGAATGACGCACTCTCACATGTCTACTTCCACGTCTCAACTCCATCCTGACCAACGTCCGGAATGACGCACTCTCACATGTCTACTTCCACGTCTTCACTCTATCCTGACCAACGTCCGGAATGACGCACTCTCACATGTCTACTTCCACGTCTCAACTCCATCCTGACCAACGTCCGGAATGACGCACTCTCACATGTCTACTTCCACGGCTCAACTCCATCATGACCAACGTCCGGAATGACGCACTCTCACATGTCTACTTCCACGTCTCAACTCCATTGTGACCAACATCCGGAATGACGCACTCTCACATGTCTACTTCCACGTCTCAACTCCATCCTGACCAACGTCCGGAATGACGCACTCTCACATGTCTACTTCCACGTCTCAACTCCTTCCTGACCAACGTCCGGAATGACGCACTCTCACATGTCTACTTCCACGTCTCAACTCCATCGTGACCAACGTCCGGAATGACGCACTCTCACATGTCTACTTCCACGTCTCAACTCCATCCTGACCAACGTCCGGAATGACGCACTCTCACATGTCTACTTCCACGGCTCAACTCCATCATGACCAACGTCCGTAATGACTCACTCTGACATATCTACTTCCACGTCTCAACTCCATTGTGACCAATATCCGGAATGACGCGCTCTCACATGTCTACTTCCACGTCTCAACTCCATCCTGACCAACGTCTGGAAAAACGCTCTCTTACATATCTACTTCCATGCCTCACCAACATCTCAACTCCATCCTGACCAACGTCCGGAATGACGCACTCTCACATGTCTACTTCCACGTCTCAACTCCATCCTGACCAACGTCCGGAATGACGCACTCTCACATATCTACTTCCATGTCTCACCAACATCACAACTCCATCCTGACCAACGTCCGGAATGACGCACTCTCACATGTCTACTTCCACGTCTCAACTCCATCCTGACCAACGTCCGGAATGACGCACTCTCACATGTCTGCTTCCATGTCTCAACTCCATCCTGACGAACGTCCGGAATGACGCACTCTCACATATCTACTTGTACGTATCAACTCCATTGTGACCAACGTCCGGAATGACGCACTCTCACATGTCTACTTACATGTCTCACCAACATCACAACTCCATCCTGATCAACGTCCGGAATGACGCACTCTCACATGTCTACTTCCATGTCTCAACTCCATCCTGACCAACGTCCGGAATGACGCACTCTCACATGTCTACTTCCACGTCTCAACTCCATCCTGACCAACGTCCGGAATGACGCACTCTCACATGTCTACTTCCACGTCTCAACTCCATCGTGACCAACGTCCGGAATGACGCACTCTCACATGTCTACTTCCACGTCTCAACTCCATCCTGACCAACGTCCGGAATGACGCACTCTCACATGTCTACTTCCACGTCTCAACTCCATCCTGACCAACGTCCGGAATGACGCACTCTCACATGTCTACTTCCACGTCTCAACTCCATCCTGACCAACGTCCGGAATGACGCACTCTCACATGTCTACTTCCACGTCTGAACTCCATCCTGACCTGCGTCCGGAATCACGATCTCTCACATGTCTACTTCCTGTGCTAAACTCCATCATGACTAATGTCCGGAATGACGCGCTCTCACATGTCTACTTCCATGTCTCAACTCCATCCTGACCAACGTCCGGAATGACGCACTCTCACATGTCTACTTCCACGTCTCAACTCCATCCTGACCAATGTCTGGAATGACGCACTCTCACATGTCTACTTCCACGTCTCAACTCCATCCTGACCAACGTCCGGAATGACGCACTCTCACATGTCTACTTCCACGTCTCAACTCCATCCTGACCAACGTCCGGAATGACGCACTCTCACATGTCTACGTCCACGTCTCAACTCCATCCTGACCAACGTCCGGAATGACGCACTCTCACATGTCTACTTCCACGGCTCAACTCCATCATGACCAACGTCCGGAATGACGCACTCTCACATGTCTACTTCCATGTCTCAACTCCATCCTGACCAATGTCCGGAATGACGCGCTCTCACATATCTACTTCTATGTCTCACCAACATCACAACTCCATCCTGACCAACGTCCGGAATGACGCACTCTCACATGTCTGCGTCCATGTCTCAACTCCATCCTGATGAACGTCCGGAATGACGCTTCTTACATATCTACTTCCATGTCTCACCAACATCTCAACTCCATCCTGACCAACGTCCGGAATGAAGAACTCTCACATGTCTGCGTCCATGTCTCAACACCATCCTGATGAACGTCCGGAATGACGCACTCTCACATATCTACTTGTACGTATCAACTCCATTGTGACCAACGTCCGGAATGACGCACTCTCACATGTCTACTTACATGTCTCACCAACATCACAACTCCATCCTGATGAACGTCCGAAATGATGCACTCTCACATGTCTTCTTCCATGTCTCAACTCCATCGTGACCAACGTCCGGAATGACGCACTCTCACATGTCTACTTCCATGTCTCAACTCCATCCTGACCAACGTCCGGAATGATGCACTCTCACATGTCTACTTCCACGTCTCAACTCCATCCTGACCAACGTCCGGAATGACGCACTCTCACATGTCTACTTCCACGTCTCAACTCCATCCAGACCAACGTCCGGAATGACGCACTCTCACATGTCTACTTCCACGTCTCAACTCCATCCTGACCAACGTCCGGAATGACGCACTCTCACATGTCTACTTCCACGTCTCAACTCCATCCTGACCAACGTCCGGAATAACGCACTCTCACATGTCTACATCTACGTCTCAACTCCATACTGACCAACGTCCGGAATGACGCACTCTCACATGTCTACTTCCACGTCTCAACTCCATCCTGACCAACGTCCGGAATGACGATCTCTCACATGTCTACTTCCTGTGCTAAATTCCATCATGACTAACGTCTGGAATGACGCACTCTCACATGTCTACTTCCACGTCTCAACTCCATCGTGACCAACGTCCGGAATGACGCACTCTCACATGTCTACTTCCACGTCTCAACTCCATCCTGACCAACGTCCGGAATGACGCACTCTCACATGTCTACTTCCACGTCTCAACTCCATCCTGACCAACGTCCGGAATGACGCACTCTCACATGTCTACTTCCACGTCTCAACTCCATCCTGACCAACGTCCGGAATGACGATCTCTCACATGTCTACTTCCATGTCTAAATTCCATCATGACCAACGTCCGGAATGACGCACTCTCACATGTCTACTTCCACGTCTCAACTCCATCGTGACCAACGTCCGGAATGACGCACTCTCACATGTCTACTTCCACGTCTCAACTCCATCCTGACCAACGTCCGGAATGACGCACTCTCACATGTCTACTTCCACGTCTTCACTCTATCCTGACCAACGTCCGGAATGACGCACTCTCACATGTCTACTTCCACGTCTCAACTCCTTCCTGACCAACGTCCGGAATGACGCACTCTCACATGTCTACTTCCACGTCTTCACTCTATCCTGACCAACGTCCGGAATGACGCACTCTCACATGTCTACTTCCACGTCTCAACTCCATCCTGACCAACATCCGGAATGACGCACTCTCACATGTCTACTTCCACGTCTCAACTCCATCCTGACCAACGTCCGGAATGACGCACTCTCACATGTCTACTTCCACGTCTCAACTCCTTCCTGACCAACGTCCGGAATGACGCACTCTCACATGTCTACTTCCACGTCTTCACTCTATCCTGACCAACGTCCGGAATGACGCACTCTCACATGTCTACTTCCACGTCTCAACTCCTTCCTGACCAACGTCCGGAATGACGCACTCTCACATGTCTACTTCCACGGCTCAACTCCATCATGACCAACGTCCGGAATGACGCACTCTCACATATCTACTTCCACGTCTCAACTCCATTGTGACCAACGTCCGGAATGACGCACTCTCACATGTCTACTTCCACGTCTCAACTCCATCCTGACCAAGGTCTGGAATGACGCACTCTCACATATCTACTTCCATGTCCCAACTCCATTCTGACCAACGTCCTGAATGACGCACTCTCACATGTCTACCTCCACGTCTCAACTCCATCCTGACCAACGTCTGGAATGACGCACTCTCACATATCTACTTCCATGTCTCACCAACATCTCAACTCCATCCTGACTAACGTCCGGAATGACGCACTCTCACATGTCTACCTCCACGTCCCAACTCCATCCTGACGAACGTCCGGAATGACGCACTCTCACATGTCTGCGTCCATGTCTCAACTCCATCCTGACCAACGTCCGGAATGACGCACTCTCACATATCTACTTGTACGTCTCAACTCCATTGTGACCACGTCCGGAATGACGCACTCTCACATGTCTACTTACATGTCTCACCAACATCACAACTCCATCCTGACCAACGTCCGGAATGACGCACTCTCACATGTCTACTTCCATGTCTCAACTCCATCCTGACCAACGTCCGGAATGACGCACTCTCACATGTCTACTTCCACGTCTCAACTCCATCCTGACCAACGTCCGGAATGACGCACTCTCACATGTCTACTTCCACGTCTCAACTCCATCGTGACCAACGTCCGGAATGACGCACTCTCACATGTCTACTTCCACGTCTCAACTCCATCCTGACCAACGTCCGGAATGACGCACTCTCACATGTCTACTTCCACGTCTCAACTCCATCCTGACCAACGTCCGGAATGACGCACTCTCACATGTCTACTTCCACGTCTCAACTCCATCCTGACCAACGTCCGGAATGACGCACTCTCACATGTCTACTTCCACGTCTCAACTCCATCCTGACCTGCGTCCGGAATGACGATCTCTCACATGTCTACTTCCTGTGCTAAACTCCATCATGACTAATGTCCGGAATGACGCGCTCTCACAAGCCTACTTCCATGACTCAACTCCATCCAGCCCAACGTCCGGAATGACGCACTCTCACATGTCTACTTTCACGTCTCAACTCCATCCTGACCAACGTCTGGAATGACGCACTCTCACATGTCTACGTCCACGTCTCAACTCCATCCTGACCAACGTCCGGAATGACGCACTCTCACATGTCTACGTCCACGTCTCAACTCCATCCTGACCAACGTCCGGAATGACGCACTCTCACATGTCTACTTCCACGTCTCAACTCCATCCTGACCAACGTCCGGAATGACGCACTCTCACATGTCTACATCCACGTCTCAACTCCATCCTGACCAACGTCCGGAATGACGCACTCTCACATGTCTACTTCCATGTCTCAACTCCATCCTGACCAATGTCTGGAATGACGCTCTCTTACATATCTACTTCCATGTCTCACCAACATCTCAACTCCATCCTGACGAACGTCCGGAATGACTCACTCTCAGATGTCTGCGTCCATGTCTCAACTCCATCCTGATGAACGTCCGGAATGACGCACTCTCACATGTCTACTTCCACGTCTCAACTCCATTGTGACCAACGTCCGGAATGACGCACTCTCACATGTCTACTTACATGTCTCACCAACATCACAACTCCATCGTGACCAACGTCTGGAATGACGCACTCTCACATGTTTACTTACACGTTTCAACTCCATCTTGACCAACGTCCGGAATGACACACTCTCCCATGTCTACATCAACGTCTCAACTCCATCCTGACCAACCTCTGGAATGGCGCACTCTCACATGTCTACTTCCACGTCTCAACTCCTTCCTGACCAACGTCCGGAATGATGCACTCTCACATGTCTACTTCCATGTCTCAACTCCATCCTGACCAACGTCTGGAATGACGCTCTCTTACATATCTACTTCCATGTCTCACCAACATCTCAACTCCAGCCTGACCAACGTCCGGAATGACGCACTCTCACATGTCTACTTCCACGTCCCAACTCCATCCTGACGAACGTCCGGAATGACGCACTCTCACATATCTACTTGTACGTCTCAACTCCATTGTGACCAACGTCCGGAATGACGCACTGTCACATGTCTACTTACACGTTTCAACTCCATCTTGACCAACGTCCGGAATGTGTACTCTCACATGTCTACTTCCACGGCTCAACTCTATCATGACCGACGTCCGGAATGACGCGCTCTCACATGTCTACGTCCACGTCTCAACTCCATCCTGCACAACGTCCGGAATGACACACTCTCACATGTCTACGTCCATGTCTCAACTCCATCGTGACCAACGTCCGGAATGACGCACTCTCACATGTGTACTTCCACCTCTCAACTCCATCCTGACCAACGTCCGGAATGACGCACTCTCACATGTCTACTTTCACGTCTCAACTCCATCCTGACCAACGTCTGGAATGACGCTCTCTTACATATCTACTTCCATGTCTCACCAACATCTCAACTCCATCCTGACCAACGTCCGGAATGACGCACTCTCACATGTCTACTTCCACGTCCCAACTCCATCCTGACGAACGTCCGGAATGAAGAACTCTCACATGTCTGCGTCCATGTCTCAACACCATCCTGATGAACGTCCGGAATGACGCACTCTCACATATCTACTTGTACGTCTCAACTCCATTGTGACCAACGTCCGGAATGACGCACTCTCACATGTCTACGTCCATGTCTCAACTCCATCCTGACCAACGTCCGGAATGACGCACTCTCACATGTCTACTTCCACCTCTCAACTCCATCCTGACCAACGTCCGGAATGACGCACTCTCACATGTCTACTTTCACGTCTCAACTCCATCCTGACCAACGTCCGGAATGACGCTCTCTTACATGTCTACTTCCATGTCTCACCAACATCTCAACTCCATCCTGACCAACGTCCGGAATGACGCACTCTCACATGTCTACTTCCACGTCCCAACTCCATCCTGACGAACGTCCGGAATGAAGAACTCTCACATGTCTGCGTCCATGTCTCAACACCATCCTGATGAACGTCCGGAATAACGCACTCTCACATATCTACTTGTACGTCTCAACTCCATTGTGACCTACGTCCGGAATGACGCACTCTCACATGTCTACTTACATGTCTCACCAACATCACAACTCCATCCTGACCAACGTCCGGAATGACACACTCTCACATGTCTACTTCCATGTCTCAACTCCATCCTGACCAACGTCCGGAATGACGCACTCTCACATGTCTACTTCCACGTCTCAACTCCATCCTGACCAACGTCCGGAATGATGCACTCTCACATGTCTACTTCCACGTCTCAACTCCATCCTGACCAACGTCCGGAATGACGCACTCTCACATGTCTACTTCCACGTCTCAACTCCATCCTGACCAACGTCCGGAATGACGCACTCTCACATGTCTACTTCCACGTCTCAACTCCATCGTGACCAACGTCCGGAATGACGCACTCTCACATGTCTACTTCCACGTCTCAACTCCATCCTGACCAACGTCCGGAATGACGCACTCTCACATGTCTACTTCCACGTCTCAACTCCATCCTGACCAACGTCCGGAATGACGCACTCTCACATGTCTACTTCCACGTCTCAACTCCATCCTGACCAGCGTCCGGAATGACGATCTCTCAGATGTCTACTTCCTGTGCTAAATTCCATCATGACTAACGTCTGGAATGACGCACTCTCACATGTCTACTTCCACGTCTCAACTCCATCCTGACCAACGTCCGGAATGACGCACTCTCACATGTCTACTTCCACGGCTCAACTCCATCATGACCAACGTCCGTAATGACTCACTCTCACATATCTACTTCCACGTCTCAACTCCATTGTGACCAACATCCGGAATGACGCACTCTCACATGTCTACTTCCATGTCTCAACTCCATCCTGACCAACGTCCGGAATGACGCACTCTCACATGTCTACTTCCACGTCTCAACTCCATCCTGACCAACGTCTGGAAAAACGCTCTCTTACATATCTAATTCCATGCCTCACCAACATCTCAACTCCATCCTGACTAACGTCCGGAATGACGCACTCTCACATGTCTACTTCCATGTCTCAACTCCATCCTGACCAACGTCCGGAATGACGCACTCTCACATGTCTACTTCCATGTCTCACCAACATCTCAACTCCATCCTGACCAACGTCCGGAATGACGCACTCTCACATGTCTACTTCCACGTCTCAACTCCATCCTGACCAACGTCCGGAATGACGCACTCTCACATGTCTACTTCCATGTCTCAACTCCATCCTGACCAACATCCGGAATGACGCACTCTCACATGTCTACTTGTACGTCTCAACTCCATTGTGACCAACGTCCGGAATGACGCACTCTCACATGTCTACTTACATGTCTCACCAACATCACAACTCCATCCTTATCAACGTCCGGAATGACGCACTCTCACATGTCTACTTCCATGTCTCAACTCCATCCTGACCAACGTCCGGAATGACGCACTCTCACATGTCTACTTCCACGTCTCAACTCCATCCTGACCAACGTCCGGAATGATGCACTCTCACATGTCTACGTCCACGTCTCAACTCCATCCTGACCAACGTCCGGAATGACGCACTCTCACATGTCTACGTCCACGTCTCAACTCCATCCTGACCAACGTCCGGAATGACGCACTCTCACATGTCTACTTCCACGGCTCAACTCCATCATGACCAACGTCCGGAATGACGCACTCTCACATGTCTACTTCCACGTCTCAACTCCATCCTGACCAACGTCCGGAATGACGCACTCTCACATGTCTACTTCCACGTCTCAACTCCATCATGACCAACGTCCGGAATGACGCACTCTCACATGTCTACTTCCACGGCTCAACTCCATCATGACCAACGTCCGGAATGACGCACTCTCACATGTCTACTTCCATGTCTCAACTCCATCGTGACCAACGTCCGGAATGACGCACTCTCACATGTCTACTTCCACGTCTCAACTCCATCCTGACCAACGTCCGGAATGACGCACTCTCACATGTCTACTTCCACGTCTCAACTCCATCCTGACCAACGTCCGGAATGACGCACTCTCACATGTCTACTTCCACGTCTCAACTCCATCCTGACCAACGTCCGGAATGACGCACTCTCACATGTCTACTTCCACGTCTCAACTCCATCCTGACCAACGTCCGGAATGACGCACTCTCACATGTCTACATCCACGTCTCAACTCCATCCTGACCAACGTCCGGAATGACGCACTCTCACATGTCTACTTCCATGTCTCAACTCCATCCTGACCAATGTCCGGAATGACGCACTCTCACATGTCTACTTCTATGTCTCACCAACATCACAACTCCATCCTGACCAACGTCCGGAATGACGCACTCTCACATGTCTACTTCCATGTCTCAACTCCATCCTGACCAACGTCCGGAATGACGCACTCTCACATGTCTACTTCCACGTCTCAACTCCATCCTGACCAACGTCCGGAATGATGCACTCTCACATGTCTACTTACATGTCTCACCAACATCACAACTCCATCCTGATGAACGTCCGAAATGATGCACTCTCACATGTCTACTTCCACGTCTCAACTCCATCCTGACCAACGTCCGGAATGACACACTCTCACATGTCTACATCAACGTCTCAACTCCATCCTGACCAACGTCCGGAATGACGCACTCTCACATGTCTACTTCCACGTCTCAACTCCATCCTGACCAACGTCCGGAATGATGCACTCTCACATGTCTACTTCCATGTCTCAACTCCATCCTGACCAACGTCCGGAATGACGCACTCTCACATGTCTACTTACATGTCTCACCAACATCTCAACTCCAGCCTGACCAACGTCCGGAATGACGCACTCTCACATGTCTACTTCCACGGCTCAACTCCATCATGACCAACGTCCGTAATGACTCACTCTCACATATCTACTTCCACGTCTCAACTCCATTGTGACCAATGTCCGGAATGACGCACTGTCACATGTCTACTTCCACGTCTCAACTCCATCCTGACCAACGTCCGGAATGACGCACTCTCACATGTCTACTTCCACGTCTCAACTCCATCCTGACCAACGTCCGGAATGACGCACTCTCACATGTCTACTTCCACGTCTCAACTCCATCCTGACCAACGTCCGGAATGACGCACTCTCACATGTCTACTTCCATGTCTCAACTCCATCCTGACCAACGTCCGGAATGACGCACTCTCACATGTCTACTTCCACGTCTCAACTCCATCCTGACCAACGTCCGGAATGACGCACTCTCACATGTCTACTTCCACGTCTCAACTCCATCCTGACCAACGTCCGGAATGACGCACTCTCACATGTCTACTTCCATGTCTCACCAACATCTCAACTCCATCCTGACCAACGTCCGGAATGACGCACTCTCACATGTCTACTTCCACGTCTCAACTCCATCCTGACCAACGTCCGGAATGACGCACTCTCACATGTCTACTTCCATGTCTCAACTCCATCCTGACCAACGTCCGGAATGACGCACTCTCACATGTCTACTTCTACGTCTCAACTCCATCCTGACCAACGTCCGGAATGACGCACTCTCACATGTCTACGTCCATGTCTCAACTCCATCCTGACCAACGTCCGGAATGACGCACTCTCACATGTCTACTTCCACGGCTCAACTCCATCATGACCAACGTCCGGAATGACGCACTCTCACATGTCTACTTCCACGTCTCAACTCCATCATGACCAACGTCCGGAATGACGCACTCTCACATGTCTACTTCCATGTCTCACCAACATCACAACTCCATCCTGACCAACGTCCGGAATGACGCACTCTCACATGTCTACTTCCACGTCTCAACTCCATCCTGACCAACGTCCGGAATGACGCACTCTCACATGTCTACTTCCATGTCTCAACTCCATCCTGACCAACGTCCGGAATGACGCACTCTCACATGTCTACTTCCATGTCTCAACTCCATCCTGACCAACGTCCGGAATGATGCACTCTCACATGTCTACTTACATGTCTCACCAACATCACAACTCCATCCTGATGAACGTCCGGAATGACGCACTCTCACATGTCTACTTCCATGTCTCAACTCCATCCTGACCAACGTCCGGAATGACGCACTCTCACATGTCTACTTCCACGTCTCAACTCCATCCTGACCAACGTCCGGAATGATGCACTCTCACATGTCTACTTCCACGTCTCAACTCCATCCTGACCAACGTCCGGAATGACGCACTCTCACATGTCTACTTCCACGTCTCAACTCCATCCTGACCAACGTCCGGAATGACGCACTCTCACATGTCTACTTCCACGTCTCAACTCCATCGTGACCAACGTCCGGAATGACGCACTCTCACATGTCTACTTCCACGTCTCAACTCCATCCTGACCAACGTCCGGAATGACGCACTCTCACATGTCTACATCCACGTCTCAACTCCATCCTGACCAACGTCCGGAATGACGCACTCTCACATGTCTACTTCCACGTCTCAACTCCATCCTGACCAACGTCCGGAATGACGCACTCTCACATGTCTACTTCCATGTCTCAACTCCATCATGACCAACGTCCGGAATGACGCACTCTCACATGTCTACTTCCACGTCTCAACTCCATCCTGACCAACGTCCGGAATGACGCACTCTCACATGTCTACTTCCACGTCTCAACTCCATCCTGACCAACGTCCGGAATGACGCACTCTCACATGTCTACTTCCACGTCTCAACTCCATCCTGACCAACATCCGGAATGACGCACTCTCACATGTCTACTTCCATGTCTCAACTCCATCCTGACCAACGTCCGGAATGACGCACTCTCACATGTCTACTTCCACGTCTCAACTCCATCCTGACCAACGTCCGGAATGACGCACTCTCACATGTCTACTTCCATGTCTCAACTCCATCCTGACCAACGTCCGGAATGACGCACTCTCACATGTCTACTTCCACCTCTCAACTCCATCCTGACCAACGTCCGGAATGACGCACTCTCACATGTCTACTTCCATGTCTCACCAACATCTCAACTCCATCCTGACCAACGTCCGGAATGACGCACTCTCACATGTCTACTTCCACGTCTCAACTCCATCCTGACCAACGTCCGGAATGACGCACTCTCACATGTCTACTTCCATGTCTCAACACCATCCTGACCAACGTCCGGAATGACGCACTCTCACATGTCTACTTCCATATCTCAACTCCATCCTGACCAACGTCCGGAATGATGCACTCTCACATGTCT
The DNA here is from genome assembly GCF_963921235.1 of Mobula hypostoma. Taxonomy (NCBI): domain Eukaryota; kingdom Metazoa; phylum Chordata; class Chondrichthyes; order Myliobatiformes; family Myliobatidae; genus Mobula; species Mobula hypostoma. Next base: position 104,405,081 of record NC_086100.1, on the reverse strand, counting down.
ACTTACATGTCTCACCAACATCACAACTCCATCCTGATGAACGTCCGAAATGATGCACTCTCACATGTCTTCTTCCATGTCTCAACTCCATCCTGACCAACGTCCGGAATGACGCACTCTCACATGTCTACTTCCACGTCTCAACTCCATCCTGACCAACGTCCGGAATGATGCACTCTCACATGTCTACTTCCACGTCTCAACTCCATCCTGACCAACGTCCGGAATGACGCACTCTCACATGTCTACGACCACGTCTCAACTCCATCCTGACCAACGTCCGGAATGACGCACTCTCACATGTCTACTTCCACGTCTCAACTCCATCCTGACCAACGTCCAGAATGACGCACTCTCACATGTCTACATCTACGTCTCAACTCCATACTGACCAACGTCCGGAATGACGCACTCTCACATGTCTACTTCCACGTCTCAACTCCATCCTGACCAACGTCCGGAATGACGCACTCTCACATGTCTACTTCCATGTCTCAACTCCATCCTGACCAACGTCCGGAATGACGCACTCTCACATGTCTACTTCCACGTCTCAACTCCATCCTGACCAACGTCCGGAATGATGCACTCTCACATGTCTACTTCCATGTCTCAACTCCATCCTGACCAACGTCCGGAATGACGCACTCTCACATGTCTACTTCCATGTCTCAACTCCATCCTGACCAACGTCCGGAATGACGCACTCTCACATGTCTACTTCCACGTCTCAACTCCATCCTGACCAACGTCTGGAAAAACGCTCTCTTACATATCTACTTCCATGCCTCACCAACATCTCAACTCCATCCTGACCAACGTCCGGAATGACGCACTCTCACATGTCTACTTCCACGTCCCAACTCCATCCTGACCAACGTCCGGAATGACGCACTCTCACATGTCTACTTCCATGTCTCAACTCCATCCTGACCAACGTCCGGAATGACGCACTCTCACATGTCTACTTCCACGTCTCAACTCCATCCTGACCAACGTCCGGAATGACGCACTCTCACATGTCTACTTCCATGTCTCACCAACATCACAACTCCATCCTGACCAACGTCCGGAATGACGCACTCTCACATGTCTACTTCCACGTCTCAACTCCATCCTGACCAACGTCCGGAATGACGCACTCTCACATGTCTACTTCCACGTCTCAACTCCATCCTGACCAACGTCCGGAATGACGCACTCTCACATGTCTACTTCCACGTCTCAACTCCATCCTGACCAACGTCCGGAATGACGCACTCTCACATGTCTACTTCCACGTCTCAACTCCATCCTGACCAACATCCGGAATGACGCACTCTCACATGTCTACTTCCATGTCTCAACTCCATCCTGACCAACGTCCGGAATGACGCACTCTCACATGTCTACTTCCACGTCTCAACTCCATCCTGACCAGCGTCCGGAATGACGATCTCTCACATGTCTACTTCCTGTGCTAAATTCCATCATGACCAACGTCCGGAATGACGCACTCTCACATGTCTACTTCCACGTCTCAACTCCATCCTGACCAACGTCCGGAATGACGCACTCTCACATGTCTACTTCCACGTCTCAACTCCATCCTGACCAACGTCCGGAATGACGCACTCTCACATGTCTACTTCCACGTCTCAACTCCATCCTGACCAACGTCCGGAATGACGCACTCTCACATGTCTACTTCCACGTCTCAACTCCATCCTGACCAACGTCCGGAATGACGCACTCTCACATGTCTACTTCCATGTCTCAACTCCATCCTGACCAACGTCCGGAATGACGCACTCTCACATGTCTACTTCCACGTCTCAACTCCATCCTGACCAACGTCCGGAATGACGCACTCTCACATGTCTACTTCCATGCCTCACCAACATCTCAACTCCATCCTGACCATCGCCCGGAATGACGCACTCTCACATGTCTACTTCCACGTCTCAACTCCATCCTGACCAACGTCCGGAATGACGCACTCTAACATGTCTACTTCCATGTCTCACCAACATCACAACTCCATCCTGACCAACGTCCGGAATGACGCACTCTCACATGTCTACTTCCACGTCTCAACTCCATCCTGACCAACGTCCGGAATGACGCACTCTCACATGTCTACTTCCATGTCTCAACTCCATCATGACCAACGTCCGTAATGACTCACTCTGACATATCTACTTCCACGTCTCAACTCCATTGTGACCAATGTCCGGAATGACGCACTCCCACATGTCTACATACATGTCTCACCAACATCACAACTCCATCCTTATCAACGTCCGGAATGACGCACTCTCACATGTCTACTTCCATGTCTCAACTCCATCCTGACCAACGTCCGGAATGACGCACTCTCACATGTCTACTTCCACGTCTCAACTCCATCCTGACCAACGTCCGGAATGACGCACTCTCACATGTCTACTTCCACGTCTCAACTCCATCCTGACCAATGTCTGGAATGGCGCACTCTCACATGTCTACGACCACGTCTCAACTCCATCCTGACCAACGTCCGGAATGACGCACTCTCAGATGTCTACTTCCACTTCTCAACTCCATCCTGACCAACGTCCAGAATGACGCACTCTCACATGTCTACATCTACGTCTCAACTCCATCGTGACCAACGTCCGGAATGACGCACTCTCACATGTGTACTTCCATGTCTCAACTCCATCCTGACCAACGTCCGGAATGACGCACTTTCTCACATGTCTACTTCTTGTGCTAAATTCCATCATGACTAATGTCTGGAATGACGCCCTCTCACATGTCTACTTCCACGTCTCAACTCCTTCCTGACCAACGTCCGGAATGACGCACTCTCACATGTCTACTTCCATGTCTCAACTCCATCCTGACCAACGTCCGGAATGACGCACTCTCACATGTCTACTTCCATGTCTCAACTCCATCCTGACCAACGTCCGGAATGACGCACTCTCACATGTCTACTTCCACGTCTCAACTCCATCCTGACCAACGTCTGGAAAGACGCTCTCTTACATATCTACTTCCATGCCTCACCAACATCTCAACTCCATCCTGACTAACGTCCGGAATGACGCTCTCTCACATGTCTACCTCCACGTCCCAACTCCATCCTGACGAACTTCCGGAATGACGCACTCTCACATGTCTGCGTCCATGTTTCAACTCCATCCTGACGAACGTCCGGAATGACGCACTCTCACATATCTACTTGTACGTCTCAACTCCATCCTGACCAACGTCCGGAATGACGCACTCTCGATGTCTACTTCCATGTCTCACCAACATCACAACTCCATCCTGACCAACGTCCGGAATGACGCACTCTCACATGTCTACTTCCATGTCTCAACTCCATCCTGACCAACGTCCGGAATGACGCACTCTCACATGTCTACTTACACGTTTCAACTCCATCTTGACCAACGTCCGGAATGATGCACTCTCACATGTCTACATCCACGTCTCAACTCCATCCTGACCAACGTCCGGAATGGCGCACTCTCACATGTCTACGACCACATCTCAACTCCATCCTGCCCAACGTCCGGAATGACACACTCTCACATGTCTACTTCCACGTCTCAACTCCATCCTGACCACCGTCCGGAATGACGCATTCTCACATGTCTAATTCCACGTCTCAACTCCATCCTGACCAACGTCCGGAATGACGCACTCTCACATGTCTACGTAGACGTCTCAACTCCATCCTGACCAACGTCCGGAATGACGCACTCTCACATGTCTACTTCCACGTCTCAACTCCATCGTGACCAACGTCCGGAATGACGCACTCTCACATGTCTACTTCCACGTCTGAACTCCATCCTGACCAACGTCCGGAATGACGATCTCTCACATGTCTACTTCCTGTGCTAAACTCCATCATGACTAACGTCCGGAATGACGCAGTCTCACATGTCTGCTTCCACGTCTCAACTCCAGTTGTTTGCAATATATATTAATGACTTGGATGAGGGAATTAAATGCAGCATCTCCAAGTTTGCGGATGACACGAAGCTGGGTGGTAGTGTTAGCAGTGAGGAGGATGCTAAGAGGATGCAGGGTGACTTGGATAGGTTGGGTGAGTGGGCAAACTCATGGCAGATGCAATTTAATGTGGATAAATGTGAAGTTATCCACTTTGGTGGCAAAAATAGGAAAACAGATTATTATCTGAATGGTGGCCGATTAGGAAAAGGGGAGGTGCAACGAGACCTGGGTGTCATTATACACCAGTCATTGAAAGTGGGCATGCAGGTACAGCAGGCGGTGAAAAAGGCGAACGGTATGCTGGCATTTATAGCGAGAGGATTCGAGTACAGGAGCAGGGAGGTACTACTGCAGTTGTACAAGGCCTTGGTGAGACCACACCTGGAGTATTGTGTGCAGTTTTGGTCCCCTAATCTAAGGAAAGACATCTTTGCCATAGAGGGAGTACAAAGAAGGTTCACTAGATTGATTCCTGGGATGGCAGGTCTTTCATATGAAGAAAGACTGGATGAACTGGGCTTGTACTCGTTGGAATTTAGAAGATTGAGGGGGGATCTGATTGAAACGTATAAGATCCTAAAGGGATTGGACAGGCTAGATGCGGGAAGATTGTTCCCGATGTTGGGGAGGTCCAGAACGAGGGGTCACAGTTTGAGGATAGAGGGGAAGCCTTTTAGGACCGAGATTAGGAAAAACTTCTTCACACAGAGAGTGGTGAATCTGTGGAATTCTCTGCCACAGCAAACTGTTGAGGCCAGTTCATTAGCTATGTTTAAAAGGAAGTTAGATATGGCCCTTGTGGCTACAGGGGTCAGGGGGTATGGAGGGAAGGCTGGGTTCTGAGTTGGATGATCAGCCATGATCATAATAAATGGCGGTGCAGGCTCGAAGGGCCGAATGGCCTACTCCTGCACCTATTTTCTATGTTTCTATGTTTCTATGTCTACTTCCACGTCTCAACTCCATCGACACCAACGTCCGGAATGACGCACTCTCACATGTCTACTTCCATGTCTCAACTCCATCCTGACCAACGTCCGGAATGACGCACTCTCACATGTCTACTTCCATGTCTCACCAACATCTCAACTCCATCCTGACCAACGTCCGGAATGACGCACTCTCACATGTCTACTTCCACGTCCCAACTCCATCCTGACGAACGTCCGGAATGACGAACTCTCCCATGTCTGCGTCCATGTCTCAACACCATCCTGATGAACGTCCGGAATGACGCACTCTCACATATCTACTTGTACGTCTCAACTCCATTGTGACCTACGTCCGGAATGACGCACTCTCACATGTCTACTTCCATGTCTCAACTCCATCCTGACCAACGTCTGGAATGACGCACGCTCACATGTCTACTTCCACGTCCCAACTCCATCCTGACGAACGTCCGGAATGATGCACGCTCACATGTCTGCTTCCATGTCTCAACTCCATCCTGACGAACGTCCGGAATGACGCACTCTCACATATCTACTTGTACGTATCAACTCCATTCTGTCCAATGTCCGGAGTGACGCGCTCTCACATATCTACTTCTATGTCTCACCAAAATCACAACTCCATCCTGACCAACGTCCGGAATGACGCACTCTCACATGTCTACTTCCATGTCTCAACTCCATCCTGACCAACGTCCGGAATGACGCACTCTCACATGTCTACTTACACGTTTCAACTCCATCTTGACCAACGTCCGGAATGATGCACTCTCACATGTCTACTTACACGTTTCAACTCCATCTTGACCAACGTCCGGAATGATGCACTCTCACATGTCTACTTACACGGCTCAACTCTACATGACCAACGTCCGGAATGACGACCTCTCACAAGTCTACTTCCACGTCTCAACTCCATCCTGACCAACGTCCAGAATGATGCACTCTCACATGTCTACATTCACGTCTCAACTCCATCCTGACCAACGTCTGGAATGACGCACTCTCATATGTCTACGTCCACGTCTCAACTCCATTCTGACCAAAGTCCGAATGACACACTCTCACATGTCTACGTCCACGTCTGAACTCCATCCTGACCAACGTCCGGAATGACGCACTCTCACATGTCTACTTCCACGTCTCAACTCCATCCTGACCAACGTCCGGAATGACGCACTCTCACATGTCTACTTCCACGTCTCAACTCCATCCTGACCAACGTCCGGAATGATGCACTCTCACATGTCTACTTCCACGTCTCAACTCCATCCTGACCAACGTCCGGAATGACGCACTCTCACATGTCTACTTCCATGTCTCAACTCCATCGTGACCAACGTCCGGAATGACGCACTCTCACATGTCTGCTTCCACGTCTCAACTCCATCCTGACCAACGTCCGGAATGACGCACTCTCACATGTCTACTTCCACGTCTCAACTCCATCCTGACCAACGTCCGGAATGACGCACTCTCACATGTCTACTTCCATGTCTCACCAACATCACAACTCCATCCTGACCAACGTCCGGAATGACGCACTCTCACATGTCTACTTCCATGTCTCAACTCCATCCTGACCAACGTCCGGAATGACGCACTCTCACATGTCTACTTACACGTTTCAACTCCATCTTGACCAACGTCCGGAATGATGCACTCTCACATGTCTACATCCACGTCTCAACTCCATCCTGACCAACGTCCGGAATGGCGCACTCTCACATGTCTACGACCACATCTCAACTCCATCCTGCCCAACGTCCGGAATGACACACTCTCACATGTCTACTTCCACGTCTCAACTCCATCCTGACCACCGTCCGGAATGACGCATTCTCACATGTCTAATTCCACGTCTCAACTCCATCCTGACCAACGTCCGGAATGACGCACTCTCACATGTCTACGTAGACGTCTCAACTCCATCCTGACCAACGTCCGGAATGACGCACTCTCACATGTCTACTTCCACGTCTCAACTCCATCGTGACCAACGTCCGGAATGACGCACTCTCACATGTCTACTTCCACGTCCCAGCTCCATTCTGACCAACGTCCGGAATGACGCACTCTCACATGTCTACTTCCATGTCTCAACTCCATCATGACTAACGTCCGGAATGACGCAGTCTCACATGTCTGCTTCCACGTCTCAACTCCAGTTGTTTGCAATATATATTAATGACTTGGATGAGGGAATTAAATGCAGCATCTCCAAGTTTGCGGATGACACGAAGCTGGGTGGTAGTGTTAGCAGTGAGGAGGATGCTAAGAGGATGCAGGGTGACTTGGATAGGTTGGGTGAGTGGGCAAACTCATGGCAGATGCAATTTAATGTGGATAAATGTGAAGTTATCCACTTTGGTGGCAAAAATAGGAAAACAGATTATTATCTGAATGGTGGCCGATTAGGAAAAGGGGAGGTGCAACGAGACCTGGGTGTCATTATACACCAGTCATTGAAAGTGGGCATGCAGGTACAGCAGGCGGTGAAAAAGGCGAACGGTATGCTGGCATTTATAGCGAGAGGATTCGAGTACAGGAGCAGGGAGGTACTACTGCAGTTGTACAAGGCCTTGGTGAGACCACACCTGGAGTATTGTGTGCAGTTTTGGTCCCCTAATCTAAGGAAAGACATCTTTGCCATAGAGGGAGTACAAAGAAGGTTCACTAGATTGATTCCTGGGATGGCAGGTCTTTCATATGAAGAAAGACTGGATGAACTGGGCTTGTACTCGTTGGAATTTAGAAGATTGAGGGGGGATCTGATTGAAACGTATAAGATCCTAAAGGGATTGGACAGGCTAGATGCGGGAAGATTGTTCCCGATGTTGGGGAGGTCCAGAACGAGGGGTCACAGTTTGAGGATAGAGGGGAAGCCTTTTAGGACCGAGATTAGGAAAAACTTCTTCACACAGAGAGTGGTGAATCTGTGGAATTCTCTGCCACAGCAAACTGTTGAGGCCAGTTCATTAGCTATGTTTAAAAGGAAGTTAGATATGGCCCTTGTGGCTACAGGGGTCAGGGGGTATGGAGGGAAGGCTGGGTTCTGAGTTGGATGATCAGCCATGATCATAATAAATGGCGGTGCAGGCTCGAAGGGCCGAATGGCCTACTCCTGCACCTATTTTCTATGTTTCTATGTTTCTATGTCTACTTCCACGTCTCAACTCCATCGACACCAACGTCCGGAATGACGCACTCTCACATGTCTACTTCCATGTCTCAACTCCATCCTGACCAACGTCAGGAATGACGCTCTCTTACATATCTACTTCCATGTCTCACCAACATCTCAACTCCATCCTGACCAACGTCCGGAATGACGCACTCTCACATGTCTACTTCCACGTCCCAACTCCATCCTGACCAACGTCCGGAATGACGAACTCTCACATGTCTGCGTCCATGTCTCAACACCATCCTGATGAACGTCCGGAATGACGCACTCTCACATATCTACTTGTACGTCTCAACTCCATTGTGACCTACGTCCGGAATGACGCACTCTCACATGTCTACTTCCATGTCTCAACTCCATCCTGACCAACGTCTGGAATGACGCACGCTCACATGTCTACTTCCACGTCCCAACTCCATCCTGACGAACGTCCGGAATGATGCACGCTCACATGTCTGCTTCCATGTCTCAACTCCATCCTGACGAACGTCCGGAATGACGCACTCTCACATATCTACTTGTACGTATCAACCCCATTGTGACCAACGTCTGGAATGACGCACTCTCACATGTCTACTTACATGTCTCACCAACATCACAACTCCATCCTGACCAACGTCCGGAATGACGCACTCTCACATGTCTACTTCCACATCTCAACTGCATCCTGACCAACGTCCGGAATGACGCACTCTCACATGTCTACTTCCACGTCTCAACTCCATCTAGACCAACGTCCGGAATGATGCACTCTCACATGTCTACTTCCACGGCTCAACTCTATCTTGACCAACGTCCGGAATGACGCGCTCTCACAAGTCTGCTTCCACGTCTGAACTCTATCATGACCAACGTCCGGAATGACGACCTCTCACAAGTCTACTTCCACGTCTCAACTCCATCCTGACCAACGTCCAGAATGATGCACTCTCACATGTCTACATTCACGTCTCAACTCCATCCTGACCAACGTCTGGAATGACGCACTCTCACATGTCTACTTCCACGTCTCAACTACATCGTGACCAACGTCCGGAATGACGCACTCTCATATGTCTACTTACACGTTTCAACTCCATCTTGACCAACGTCCGGAATGATGCACTCTCGCATGTCTACTTCCACGGCTGAACTCTACATGACCAACGTCCGGAATGACGCGCTCTCACAAGCCTACTTCCATGACTCAACTCCATCCAGCCCAACGTCCGGAATGACGCACTCTCACATGTCTACTTTCACGTCTCAACTCCATCCTGACCAACGTCTGGAATGACGCACTCTCATATGTCTACTTCCACGTCTCAACTCCATCGTGACCAACGTCCGGAATGACTCACTCTCACATGTCTACTTCCATGTCTCAACTCCATCGTGACCAACGTCCGGAATGACGCACTCTCACATGTTTACTTACACGTTTCAACTCCATCTTGACCAACGTTCGGAATGATGCACTCTCACATGTCTACTTCCACGGCTCAACTCTATCATGACCAACGTCCATAATGACGCGCTCTCACAAGTCTACTTCCACATCTCAACTCCATCCTGACCAACGTCTGGAATGACGCACTCTCACATGTCTACATCCACGTCTCAACTCCATCCTGACCAACGTCCGGAATGGCGCACTCTCACATGTCTACGACCACGTCTCAACTCCATCCTGACCAACGTCCGGAATGACGCACTCTCACATGTCTACTTCCACGTCTCAACTCCATCCTGACCAACGTCCAGAATGACGCACTCTCACATGTCTACATCTACGTCTCAACTCCATACTGACCAACGTCCGGAATGACGCACTCTCACATGTCTACTTCCACGTCTCAACTCCTTCCTCACCAACGTCCGGAATGACGCACTCTCACATGTCTACATCTACGTCTCAACTCCATACTGACCAACGTCCGGAATGACGCACTCTCACATGTCCACTTCCATGTCTCAACTCCATCCTGACCAACATCCGGAATAATGCACTCTCACATGTCTACTTCCACGGCTCAACTCTATCTTGACCAACGTCCGGAATGACGCGCTCTCACAAGTCTGCTTCCACGTCTGAACTCTATCATGACCAACGTCCGGCATGACGCACTCTGACATGTCTACTTCCACGTCCCAGCTCCATTCTGACCAACGTCCTGAATGACGCACTCTGACAAATTTACTTCCATGTCTCAAGTCCATCCTGACCAATGTCCGGAATGATGCACTCTCACATGTCTACGTCCACCTCTCAACTCCATCCTGACCAACACCCGGAATGACGCATTCTCACATGTCTACGTCCACGTTTCAACTCCATCCTGACCAACGTCCGGAATGACGCACTCTCACATGTCTACTTCCACGGCTCAACTCCATCCTGACCAATGTCTGGAATGACGCTCTCTTACATATCTACTTCCATGTCTCACCAACATCTCAAATCCATCCTGACCAACGTCCGGAATGGCGCACTCTCACATGTCTACTTCTACATCCCAACTCCATCCTGACGAACGTCCTGAATGACGCACTCTCACATGTCTACTTCCATGTCTCAACTCCATCCTGACCAACGTCCGGAATGACGCACTCTCACATGTCTACTTACACGTTTCAACTCCATCTTGACCAACGTCCGGAATGATGCACTCTCACATGTCTACTTCCACGGCTCAACTCTATCTTGACCAACGTCCGGAATGACGCGCTCTCACAAGTCTGCTTCCACGTCTGAACTCTATCATGACCAACGTCCGGCATGACGCACTCTGACATGTCTACTTCCACGTCCCAGCTCCATTCTGACCAACGTCCTGAATGACGCACTCTGACAAATTTACTTCCATTTCTCAAGTCCATCCTGACCAATGTCCGGAATGATGCACTCTCACATGTCTACGTCCACCTCTCAACTCCATCCTGACCAACACCCGGAATGACGCATTCTCACATGTCTACGTCCACGTTTCAACTCCATCCTGACCAACGTCCGGAATGACGCACTCTCACATGTCTACTTCCACGTCTCAACTCCATCCTGACCAACGTCCGGAATGACGCACTCTCACATGTCTACTTCCACGTCTCAACTCCATCCTGACCAACGTCCGGAATGATGCACTCTCACATGTCTACTTACATGTCTCACCAACATCACAACTCCATCCTGATGAACGTCCGGAATGACGCACTCTCACATGTCTACTTCCATGTCTCAACTCCATCGTGACCAACGTCCGGAATGACGCACTCTCACATGTCTACTTCCATGTCTCAACTCCATCCTGACCAACGTCCGGAATGACGCACTCTCACATGTCTACTTCCACATCTCAACTCCATCCAGACCAACGTCCGGAATGACGCACTCTCACATGTCTACTTCCACGTCTCAACTCCATCCTGACCAACGTCCGGAATGACGCACTCTCACATGTCTACTTCCATGTCTCAACTCCATCCTGACCAACGTCCGGAATGACGCACTCTCACATGTCTACTTCCACGTCTCAACTCCATCCTGACCAACGTCCGGAATGACGCACTCTCACATGTCTACTTCCACGGCTCAACTCCATCATGACCAACGTCCGCAATTACACACTCTCAAATATCTACTTCCACGTCTCAACTCCATTGTGACCAATGTCCGGAATGACGCATTCCCACCTGTCTACTTACATGTCTCACCAAAATCACAGCTCGATCCTTATCAACGTCTGGAATGACGCACTCTCACATGTCTTCTTCCACTTCTCAACTCCATCCTGACCAACGTCCGGAATGACGCACTCTCACATGTCTACTTACACGTTTCAACTCCATCTTGACCAACGTCCGGAATGATGCACTCTCACATGTCTACTTCCACGGCTCAACTCTATCTTGACCAACGTCCGGAATGACGCGCTCTCACAAGTCTGCTTCCACGTCTGAACTCTATCATGACCAACGTCCGGCATGACGCACTCTGACATGTCTACTTCCACGTCTCAACTCCATCGTGACCAACGTCCGGAATGACGCACTCTCACATGGCTACTTCCATGTCTCAACTCCATCCTGACCAACGTCCGGAATGACGCACTCTCACATGTCTACTTCCACGTCTCAACTCCATCCTGACCAACGTCCGGAATGACGCACTCTCACATGTCTACTTCCACGTCTCAACTCCATCCTGACCAACGTCCGGAATGACGCACTCTCACATGTCTACTTCCACGTCTCAACTCCATCCTGACCAACGTCCGGAATGACGCACTCTCACATGTCTACTTCCATGTCCCAACTCCATCCTGACCAACGTCCGGAATGACGCACTCTCACATGTCTACTTCCATGTCTCAACTCCATCCTGACCAACGTCCGGAATGACGCACTCTCACATGTCTACTTCCACGTCTCAACTCCATCCTGACCAACGTCCGGAATGACGCACTCTCACATGTCTACTTCCATGTCTCACCAACATCACAACTCCATCCTGATCAACGTCCGGAATGACGCACTCTCACATGTCTACTTCCACGTCTCAACTCAATCGTGACCAACGTCCGGAATGACGCACTCTCACATGTCTACTTCCATGTCTCAACTCCATCCTGACCAACGTCCGGAATGACGCACTCTCACATGTCTACTTCCATGTCTCACCAACATCTCAAATCCATCCTGACCAACGTCCGGAATGGCGCACTCTCACATGTCTACTTCTACATCCCAACTCCATCCTGACGAACGTCCGGAATGACGCACTCTCACATGTGTACTTCCATGTCTCAACTCCATCCTGACCAACGTCCGGAATGACGCACTTTCAGAAGTCTACTTACACGTTTCAACTCCATCTTGACCAACGTCCGGAATGATGCACTCTCACATGTCTACTTCCACGGCTCAACTCTATCTTGACCAACGTCCGGAATGACGCGCTCTCACAAGTCTGCTTCCACGTCTGAACTCTATCATGACCAACGTCCGGCATGACGCACTCTGACATGTCTACTTCCACGTCCCAGCTCCATTCTGACCAACGTCCTGAATGACGCACTCTGACAAATTTACTTCCATGTCTCAAGTCCATCCTGACCAATGTCCGGAATGATGCACTCTCACATGTCTACGTCCACCTCTCAACTCCATCCTGACCAACACCCGGAATGACGCATTCTCACATGTCTACGTCCACGTTTCAACTCCATCCTGACCAACGTCCGGAATGACGCACTCTCACATGTCTACTTCCACGTCTGAACTCCATCCTGACCAACGTCCGGAATGACGATCTCTCACATGTCTACTTCCTGTGCTAAACTCCATCATGACTAACGTCCGGAATGACGCAGTCTCACATGTCTGCTTCCACGTCTCAACTCCAGTTGTTTGCAATATATATTAATGACTTGGATGAGGGAATTAAATGCAGCATCTCCAAGTTTGCGGATGACACGAAGCTGGGTGGTAGTGTTAGCAGTGAGGAGGATGCTAAGAGGATGCAGGGTGACTTGGATAGGTTGGGTGAGTGGGCAAACTCATGGCAGATGCAATTTAATGTGGATAAATGTGAAGTTATCCACTTTGGTGGCAAAAATAGGAAAACAGATTATTATCTGAATGGTGGCCGATTAGGAAAAGGGGAGGTGCAACGAGACCTGGGTGTCATTATACACCAGTCATTGAAAGTGGGCATGCAGGTACAGCAGGCGGTGAAAAAGGCGAACGGTATGCTGGCATTTATAGCGAGAGGATTCGAGTACAGGAGCAGGGAGGTACTACTGCAGTTGTACAAGGCCTTGGTGAGACCACACCTGGAGTATTGTGTGCAGTTTTGGTCCCCTAATCTAAGGAAAGACATCTTTGCCATAGAGGGAGTACAAAGAAGGTTCACTAGATTGATTCCTGGGATGGCAGGTCTTTCATATGAAGAAAGACTGGATGAACTGGGCTTGTACTCGTTGGAATTTAGAAGATTGAGGGGGGATCTGATTGAAACGTATAAGATCCTAAAGGGATTGGACAGGCTAGATGCGGGAAGATTGTTCCCGATGTTGGGGAGGTCCAGAACGAGGGGTCACAGTTTGAGGATAGAGGGGAAGCCTTTTAGGACCGAGATTAGGAAAAACTTCTTCACACAGAGAGTGGTGAATCTGTGGAATTCTCTGCCACAGCAAACTGTTGAGGCCAGTTCATTAGCTATGTTTAAAAGGAAGTTAGATATGGCCCTTGTGGCTACAGGGGTCAGGGGGTATGGAGGGAAGGCTGGGTTCTGAGTTGGATGATCAGCCATGATCATAATAAATGGCGGTGCAGGCTCGAAGGGCCGAATGGCCTACTCCTGCACCTATTTTCTATGTTTCTATGTTTCTATGTCTACTTCCACGTCTCAACTCCATCGACACCAACGTCCGGAATGCCGCACTGTCACATGTCTACGTCCATGTCTCAACTCCATCCTGACCAACGTCCGGAATGACGCACTCTTACATATCTACTTCCATGTCTCACCAACATCTCAACTCCATCCTGACCAACGTCCGGAATGACGCACTCTCACATGTCTACTTCCACGTCCCAACTCCATCCTGACGAACGTCCGGAATGACGAACTCTCCCATGTCTGCGTCCATGTCTCAACACCATCCTGATGAACGTCCGGAATGACGCACTCTCACATATCTACTTGTACGTCTCAACTCCATTGTGACCTACGTCCGGAATGACGCACTCTCACATGTCTACTTCCATGTCTCAACTCCATCCTGACCAACGTCTGGAATGACGCACGCTCACATGTCTACTTCCACGTCCCAACTCCATCCTGACGAACGTCCGGAATGATGCACGCTCACATGTCTGCTTCCATGTCTCAACTCCATCCTGACGAACGTCCGGAATGACGCACTCTCACTTGTCTATTTCCATGTTTCAAATCCATCCTGACCAACGTCCGGAATGACACGCTCTCACATATCTACTTCCATGTCTCAGCAACATCACAACTCCATCCTGACCACCATCCGGAATGACACACTCTCACATGTCTACTTCCATGTCTCAACTCCATCGTGACCAACGTCCGGAATGACGCACTCTCACATGTCTACTTACACGTTTCAACTCCATCTTGACCAACGTCCGGAATGATGCACTCTCACATGTCTACTTACACGTTTCAACTCCATCTTGACCAACGTCCGGAATGATGCACTCTCACATGTCTACTTACACGGCTCAACTCTACATGACCAACGTCCGGAATGACGACCTCTCACAAGTCTACTTCCACGTCTCAACTCCATCCTGACCAACGTCCAGAATGATGCACTCTCACATGTCTACATTCACGTCTCAACTCCATCCTGACCAACGTCTGGAATGACGCACTCTCATATGTCTACGTCCACGTCTCAACTCCATTCTGACCAAAGTCCGAATGACACACTCTCACATGTCTACGTCCACGTCTGAACTCCATCCTGACCAACGTCCGGAATGACGCACTCTCACATGTCTACTTCCACGTCTCAACTACATCGTGACCAACGTCCGGAATGACGCACTCTCATATGTCTACTTACACGTTTCAACTCCATCTTGACCAACGTCCGGAATGATGCACTCTCGCATGTCTACTTCCACGGCTGAACTCTACATGACCAACGTCCGGAATGACGCGCTCTCACAAGCCTACTTCCATGACTCAACTCCATCCAGCCCAACGTCCGGAATGACGCACTCTCACATGTCTACTTTCACGTCTCAACTCCATCCTGACCAACGTCTGGAATGACGCACTCTCATATGTCTACTTCCACGTCTCAACTCCATCGTGACCAACGTCCGGAATGACTCACTCTCACATGTCTACTTCCATGTCTCAACTCCATCGTGACCAACGTCCGGAATGACGCACTCTCACATGTTTACTTACACGTTTCAACTCCATCTTGACCAACGTTCGGAATGATGCACTCTCACATGTCTACTTCCACGGCTCAACTCTATCATGACCAACGTCCATAATGACGCGCTCTCACAAGTCTACTTCCACATCTCAACTCCATCCTGACCAACGTCTGGAATGACGCACTCTCACATGTCTACATCCACGTCTCAACTCCATCCTGACCAACGTCCGGAATGGCGCACTCTCACATGTCTACGACCACATCTCAACTCCATCCTGACCAACGTCCGGAATGACGCACTCTCACATGTCTACTTCCACGTCTCAACTCCATCCTGACCAACGTCCAGAATGACGCACTCTCACATGTCTACATCTACGTCTCAACTCCATACTGACCAACGTCCGGAATGACGCACTCTCACATGTCTACTTCCACGTCTCAACTCCTTCCTCACCAACGTCCGGAATGACGCACTCTCACATGTCTACATCTACGTCTCAACTCCATACTGACCAACGTCCGGAATGACGCACTCTCACATGTCCACTTCCATGTCTCAACTCCATCCTGACCAACATCCGGAATAATGCACTCTCACATGTCTACTTCCACGGCTCAACTCTATCTTTACCAACGTCCGGAATGACGCGCTCTCACAAGTCTGCTTCCACGTCTGAACTCTATCATGACCAACGTCCGGCATGACGCACTCTGACATGTCTACTTCCACGTCCCAGCTCCATTCTGACCAACGTCCTGAATGACGCACTCTGACAAATTTACTTCCATGTCTCAAGTCCATCCTGACCAATGTCCGGAATGATGCACTCTCACATGTCTACGTCCACCTCTCAACTCCATCCTGACCAACACCCGGAATGACGCATTCTCACATGTCTACGTCCACGTTTCAACTCCATCCTGACCAACGTCCGGAATGACGCACTCTCACATGTCTACTTCCACGGCTCAACTCCATCCTGACCAATGTCTGGAATGACGCTCTCTTACATATCTACTTCCATGTCTCACCAACATCTCAAATCCATCCTGACCAACGTCCGGAATGGCGTACTCTCACATGTCTACTTCTACATCCCAACTCCATCCTGACGAACGTCCGGAATGACGCACTAACACATGTCTGCGTCCATGTCTCAACTCCATCCTGACCAACGTCCGGAATGACGCACTCTCACATGTCTACTTACACGGCTCAACTCCATCCTTATCAACGTCTGGAATGATGCACTCTTACATGTCGACTTCCACGTCTCAACCCAATCGTAACCAACGTCCGGAATGATGCACTCTCACATGGCTACTTACATGTCTCACCAACATCACAACTCCATCCTGATGAACATCCGAAATGATGCACTCTCACATCTCTTCTTCCATGTCTCAACTCCATCCTGATCAACGTCCGGAATGACGCCCTCTCACATGATTACTTCCATGTCACAACTCCATCCTGACCAACGTCCGGAATGACGCACTCTGACATGTCTACTTCCACGTCTCAACTCCATCCTGACCAAGCTCCGGAATGACGCACTCTCACATGTATACATCCAAGTCCCAACTCCATCCTGACCAACGTCCTGAATGACGCACTCTGACAAATTTACTTCCATGTCTCAACTAAATCGTGAACAATGTCCGGAATGACACACTCTCACATGTCTACGTCCACGTCTCAACTCCATCCTGACCAACGTCCGGAATGACGCACTCTCACATGTCTACTTCCACGGCTCAACTCCATCATGACCAACGTCCGGAATGACGCACTCTCAAATATCTACTTCCACGTCTCAACTCCATTGTGACCAATGTCCGGAATGACGCATTCCCACCTGTCTACTTACATGTCTCACCAAAATCGCAGCTCGATCCTTATCAACGTCTGGAATGACGCACTCTCACATGTCTTCTTCCACTTCTCAACTCCATCCTGACCAACGTCCGGAATGACGCACTCTCACATGTCTACTTACACGTTTCAACTCCATCTTGACCAACGTCCGGAATGATGCACTCTCACATGTCTACTTCCACGGCTCAACTCTATCTTGACCAACGTCCGGAATGACGCGCTCTCACAAGTCTGCTTCCACGTCTGAACTCTATCATGACCAACGTCCGGCATGACGCACTCTGACATGTCTACTTCCACGTCCCAGCTCCATTCTGACCAACGTCCTGAATGACGCACTCTGACAAATTTACTTCCATGTCTCAAGTCCATCCTGACCAATGTCCGGAATGATGCACTCTCACATGTCTACGTCCACCTCTCAACTCCATCCTGACCAACACCCGGAATGACGCATTCTCACATGTCTACGTCCACGTTTCAACTCCATCCTGACCAACGTCCGGAATGACGCACTCTCACATGTCTACTTCCACGTCTGAACTCCATCCTGACCAACGTCCGGAATGACGATCTCTCACATGTCTACTTCCTGTGCTAAACTCCATCATGACTAACGTCCGGAATGACGCAGTCTCACATGTCTACTTCCACGTCTCAACTCCATCCTGACCAACGTCCGGAATGACGATCTCACATGTCTACGTCCACGTTTCAACTCCATCCTGACCAACGTCCGGAATGACGCACTCTCACATGTCTACTTCCACGTCTGAACTCCATCCTGACCAACGTCCGGAATGACGATCTCTCACATGTCTACTTCCTGTGCTAAACTCCATCATGACCAACGTCCGGAATGACGCACTTTCACATGTCTAAGTCAACATTTCAACTCCATCCAGACCAACGTCCGGAATGACGCACTCTCACATGTCTACTTCCATGTCTCAACTCCATCCTGACCAACGTCCGGAATGACGCACTCTCACATGTCTACTTCCACGTCTCAACTCCATCCTGACCAACGTCCGGAATGACGCACTCTCACATGTCTACTTACATGTCTCACCAAAATCACAACTCCATCCTTATCAACGTCCGGAATGACGCACTCTCACATGTCGACTTCCACGTCTCAACCCAATCGTGAGCAACGTCCGGAATGACGCACTCTCACATGTCTACTTCCATGTCTCAACTCCATCCTGACCAACGTCCGGAATGACGCACTCTCACATGTCTACTTCCATGTCTCAACTCCATCCTGACCAACGTCCGGAATGACGCACTCTCACATGTCTACTTCCATGTCTCAACTCCATCCTGACCAACGTCCGGAATGACGCACTCTCACATGTCTACTTCCACGTCTCAACTCCATCCTGACCAACGTCCGGAATGACGCACTCTCACATGTCTACTTCCACGTCTCAACTCCATCCTGACCAACGTCCGGAATGACGCACTCTCACATGTCTACTTCCATGTCTCAACTCCATCCTGACCAACGTCCGGAATGACGCACTCTCACATGTCTACTTCCATGTCTCACCAACATCACAACTCCATCCTGACCAACGTCCGGAATGACGCACTCTCACATGTCTACTTCCATGTCTCAACTCCATCCTGACCAACGTCCGGAATGACGCACTCTCACATGTCTACTTCCACGTCTCAACTCCATCCTGACCAAGGTCCGGAATGACGCACTCTCACATGTCTACTTCCATGTCCCAACTCCATCCTGACCAACGTCCGGAATGACGCACTCTCACATGTCTACTTCCATGTCTCAACTCCATCCTGACCAACGTCCGGAATGACGCACTCTCACATGTCTACTTCCATGTCTCAACTCCATCCTGACCAACGTCCGGAATGACGCACTCTCACATGTCTACTTCCATGTCTCAACTCCATCCTGACCAATGTCCGGAATGACGCACTCTCACATGTCTACTTCCACGTCTCAACTCCATCCTGACCAACGTCCGGAATGACGCACTCTCACATGTCTACTTCCACGTCTCAACTCCATCCTGACCAACGTCCGGAATGACGCACTCTCACATGTCTACTTCCACGTCTCAACTCCATCCTGACCAACGTCCGGAATGACGCACTCTCACATGTCTACTTCCATGTCTCAACTCCATCCTGACCAACGTCCGGAATGACGCACTCTCACATGTCTACTTCCACGTCTCAACTCCATCCTGACCAACGTCCGGAATGACGCACTCTCACATGTCTACTTCCACGGCTCAACTCCATCCTGACCAACATCCGGAATGACGCGCTCTCACATGTCTACTTCGACGGCTCAACTCCATCATGACCAACGTCCGGAATAACGCACTCTCACATGTCTACTACCACGTCTCAACTCCATCCTGACCAATGTCCGGAATGACGCACTCTCACATGTCTACTTCCATGTCTCAACAACATCACAACTCCATCCTGACCAACGTCCGGAATGACGCACTCTCACATGTCTACTTCCACGTCTCAACTCCATCCTGACCAACGTCCGGAATGACGCACTCTCACATGTCTACTTCCATGTCTCAACTCCATCCTGATGAACATCCGAAATGATGCACTCTCACATGTCTTCTTCCATGTCTCAACTCCATCGTGACCAACGTCCTAAACGACGCACTCTCACATGATTACTTCCATGTCACAACTCCATCCTGACCATCATCCGGAATGACGCACTCTCACATGTCTACTTCCATGTCTCAACTCCATCCTGACCAACGTCCGGAATGACACACTCTCACATGTCTACGTCCATGTCTCAACTCCATCATGACCAACGTCCGGAATGACGCACTCTTCCATGTTGACTTCCATATCTCAACTCCATCCTGACAAACGTCCGGAATGATGCACTCTCACATGTCTACTTCCATGTCACAACTCCATCCTGACCAACGTCCGGAATGACGCACTCTCACATGTCTACTTCCATGTCTCAACTCCATCCTGACCAACGTCCGGAATGACGCACTCTCACATGTCTACTTCCACGGCTCAACTCCATCCTGACCAACGTCCGGAATGACGCACTCTCACATGTCTACGTCCACGTCTCAACTCCATCCTGACCAACGTCCGGAATGACGCACTCTCACATGTCTACTTCCATGTCTCAACTCCATCCTGACCAACGTCCGGAATGACGCACTCTCACATGTCTACTTCCATGTCTCAACTCCATCCTGACCTACGTCTGGAATGACGCACTCTCACATGTCTACTTCCATGTCTCAACTCCATCCTGACCAACGTCCGGAATGACGCACTCTCACATGTCTACTTCCATGTCTCAACTCCATCCTGACCAACGTCCGGAATGACGCACTCTCACATGTCTACGTCCACGTCTCAACTCCATCCTGACCAACGTCCGGAATGACGCACTCTCACATGTCTACTTCCACGGCTCAACTCCATCATGACCAACGTCCGTAATGACGCACTCTCACATATCTACTTCCACGTCTCAACTCCATTGTGACCAATATCCGGAATGACGCACTCCCACCTGTCTACATACATGTCTCACCAACATCACAACTCCATCCTTATCAACGTCCGGAATGACGCACTCTCACATGTCGACTTCCACGTCTCAACTCCAATCGTGACCAACGTCCGGAATGACGCACTCTCACATGTCTACTTCCATGTCTCAACTCCATCGTGACCAACGTCCGGAATGACGCACTCTCACATGTCTACTTCCATGTCTCAACTCCATCCTGACCAACGTCCGGAATGACGCACTCTCACATGTCTACTTCCATGTCTCAACTCCATCCTGACCAACGTCCGGAATGACGCACTCTCACATGTCTACTTCCATGTCTCAACTCCATCCTGACCAACGTCCGGAATGACGCACTTTCACAAGTCTATGTCCACATCTCAACTTCATCCAGACCAACGTCCGGAATGACGCACTCTCACATGTCTACTTCCACGTCTCAACTCCATCCTGACCAATGTCCGGAATGACGCACTCTCACATGTCTACTTCCATGTCTCAACTCCATCCTGACCAACGTCCGGAATGACGCACTCTCACATGTCTATGTCCACATCTCAACTCCATCATGACCAACGTCCGGAATGACGCGCTCTCACATGTCTACTTCCATTTCTCAACTCCATCCTGACCACGTCTGGAATGACGTCTCACAGTCTCACATCCCATGTCCCAACTCCATCCTGACCAATGTCCGGAATGACGCACTCTCACATGTCTACGTCCACGTCTCAATTCCATCCTGACCAACGTCCGGAATAACGACCTCTCACATGTCTACTTCCACGGCTCAACTCCATTATGACCAACGTCCGGAATGACGCACTCTCACATGTCTACTTCAACGGCTCAACTCCATCATGACCAACGTCCGTAATGACGCACTCTCACATGTCTACTTCCACGTCTCAACTCCATCCTGACCAATATCCGGAATGACGCACTCTCACATGTCTACTTCCATGTCTCAACAACATCACAACTCCATCCTGACCAACGTCCGGAATGACGCACTCTCACATGTCGACTTCCAGTCTCAACTCAATCGTGACCAACGTCCGGAATGACGCACTCTCACATGTCTACTACCACGTCTCAACTCCATCCTGACCAATGTCCGGAATGACGCACTCTCACATGTCTACTTCCATGTCTCAACTCCATCCTGACCAACATCCGGAATGACGCACTCTACATGTCTACTTCCATGTCTCACCAACATCACAACTCCATCCTGACCAACATCCGGAATGACGCACTCTCACATGTCTACTTCCAAGTCCCAACTCCATCCTGACCAACGTCCGGAATGACGCACTCTCACATGTCTACTTCCATGTCTCAACTCCATCCTGACCAATGTCCGGAATGATGCACTCTCACATGTCTACGTCCACCTCTCAACTCCATCCTGACCAACGTCCGGAATGACGCACTCTCACATGTCTACTTCCATGTCTCAACTCCATCCTGACCAACGTCCGGAATGACGCACTTTCACATGTCTATGTCCACATCTCAACTTCATCCAGACCAACGTCCGGAATAACGCACTCTCACATGTCTACTTCCACGTCTCAACTCCATCCTGACCAACGTCCGGAATGACGCACTCTCACATGTCTACTTCCACGTCTCAACTCCATCCTGACCAACGTCCGGAATGACGCACTCTAACATGTCTACTTCCATGTCTCACCAACATCACAACTCCATCCTGACCAACGTCCGGAATGACGCACTCTCACATGTCTACTTCCATGTCTCAACTCCATCCTGACCAACGTCCGGAATGACGCACTCTCACATGTCTACTTCCATGTCTCACCAACATCACAACTCCATCCTGACCAACGTCCGGAATGACGCACTCTCACATGTCTACTTCCATGTCTCAACTCCATCCTGACCAACGTCCGGAATGACGCACTCTCACATGTCTACTTCCATGTCTCAACTCCATCCTGACCAACGTCCGGAATGACGCACTCTCACATGTCTACTTCCATGTCTCAACTCCATCCTGACCAACGTCCGGAATGACGCACTCTCACATGTCTACTTCCACGTCTCAACTCCATCCTGACCAACGTCCGGAATGACGCACTCTCACATGTCTACTTCCATGTCTCAACTCCATCCTGACCAACGTCCGGAATGACGCACTCTAACATGTCTACTTCCATGTCTCACCAACATCACAACTCCATCCTGACCAACGTCCGGAATGACGCACTCTCACATGTCTACTTCCATGTCTCAACTCCATCCTGACCAACGTCCGGAATGACGCACTCTCACATGTCTACTTCCATGTCTCAACTCCATCCTGACCAACGTCCGGAATGACGCACTCTCACATGTCTACTTCCATGTCTCAACTCCATCCTGACCAACGTCCGGAATGACGCACTCTAACATGTCTACTTCCATGTCTCACCAACATCACAACTCCATCCTGACCACCATCCGGAATGACGCACTCTCACATGTCTACTTCCATGTCCCAACTCCATTCTGACCAACGTCCTGAATGACGCACTCTAACAAATTTACTTCCATGTCTCAACTCCATCCTGACCAATGTCCGGAATGATGCACTCTCACATGTCTACGTCCACCTCTCAACTCCATCCTGACCAACGCCCGGAATGACGCACGCTCACATGTCTACGTCCACGTCCCAACTCTATCCTGACCAACGTCCGGAATGATGCACTTGCACATGTCTACTTCCATTTCTCAACTCCATCCTGACCTACGTCTGGAATGACGCAGTCTCACATCCCATGTCCCAACTCCATCCTGACCAACGTGCGGAATGACGCACTCTCACATGTCTACGTCCACGTCTCAACTCCATCCTGACCAACGTCCGGAATGACGACCTCTCACATGTCTACTTCCACGGCTCAACTCCATCATGACCAACGTCCGGAATGACGCGCTCTCACATGTCTACTTCAACGGCTCAACTCCATCATGACCAACGTCCGTAATGACGCACTCTCAGATATCTACTTCCACGCCTCAAATCCATTGTGTCCAATGTCCGGAATGACGCACTCC